>NW_028274807.1:34889227-35192258 GCF_037043125.1 Eumetopias jubatus
CCCTCCCACTGATGCTTCTAGGACCCGTCACATTCAATGAGTGTTTAGAAAGATATAATTCCGGGACAATTTGCTCTTATCTTGTACCACATCTATGGGGTGCTGGCCTCTGAGCAGCTAGTCTTGTCATTCATTCAAGGAATATTGAGTGCCTATCATGTTTCAGATGAGCAAAATGAGACACAGTCCTGAGGAAGTGTAGAATATGGTAGGAAAGGCACACATTAGCCACACATTAAAAAACTAAATGTACAATTACAAAGTGTGATAAATGTCAAGGAACATAGTGTCATATGAATATCATCTGATAATGATAATGCTGGTTTATCATTCAGTAACTTTATTCATTTATTTTTTTTAAGATTTTATTTGTTTATTTGACAGACAGAGAGAGCGAGAGCAGGAACACAAGCAGGGGGAGTGGGAGAGGGAGAAACAGGCTTCCTGGGGAGCAGGGAGCCTGATGCTGGGCTCCATCCCAGGACCCTGGGATCATGACCTGAGCCGAAGGCAGACGCTTAACGACTGAGCCACCCAGGCTCCCCTCAGTAAATTTATTTACTACTCATGTCCTTAGGCAATTACTTTACCACTTGTTGCCTTAGTTTTCCTCTTTGATAATATGGGGAAAATACAACCTACTTTGTGAGGTGTTTCAAAAAACATCTGGCATATGGTAAACATTCAATGCAATTTAGATATTTATTATTATTATTATCATTTATTATTACTTTAGTGAATCAGAGCCCTACTCATAGTAGTTATTCCTTTTTAGTAATCAAAGAGATTCATTCTCTCATGCTCCTTTTGAGCAGATTCTGTGGTTTAGTGCCACACAAACCTGGAATGAGTAGCACAAAAACAGTGGAAGTTGATATATAATTATATTCTAGTCATTTGTCATATAATAACAAAAGCAGGAGAATGATCTTCTTGGTTATCTGCTCTTACTCTCTCATTCATCCCTTCGCCCACCCATATATCAAACATTTCTTGAGAAAATAAAGCAAGGTGCAGGGGAATGAAAAGATAAGTGAGCATCAATTTCTGACCTGTCTTCCAGTCTAGTAGGGCTGACAGACAAGTACACAAATAGTTACAGTGTAGTCAGAGAACTTATATAATTGAGAATTGTACCCAGTAGAGCTGAAGCACAATGGATCACCTCTAATCAAGTTGGGGAGATGAGGGAAAGCAAATGATAGGCAGATAGAAAGCCCTCTTGTTCTTTTCCTTATCCTATACATGGAGTTTATAAGAAACTAACACTTTCATTATCATTCTAATCCATGGGATATATACTAGGAAGAGCTATGAAGATTACTTATGCTATTCTATTAATCACAGTACAATTTTATTCAAGAAATAAGTAGAACAATGACCATACTTTCAACTTTTTACTGACTGTAGCAATCATATACAGTGAGTGACTCGTGAAAAGTTTATATCATACTATTGATTCAGTTTATCAGCATGCCTCTCTATCCCTGGTCATATATAAACAACAACAACAACAACAAACTAATGATACTCTCATATCCTTGGTTTGTAGTTTTACACATATTTCCATTAAGCTACCCTCTTGTTCCTTATTTTATTCTTTCCTCCCCCTTTTCCCCTTTGCTGGCATTTTCCCTGCTAATCCTATCCTACTCTCGGTTTCCAACGAAGACCAGAAGAATGTCCATTTCAAAAACACTCTGGATGTATGTCAATGACATTTCAATTAAAATATATAATACAAAATAAAAACACCCTGGAATCACAAATCACAGAATTTGGGAAATAATAGCAAGAAGTAGCATGTTATAATAAGGGGTACTAGTGACAATTTTTAATCTACATTATAAGAAGGAAGAGGAAGAAAGAAAAGATGAACAGAGAAGCATTTTAGAGCACAGGAAAAATGATTTAAGCAGTTTCTGATGCATATTTCCCTTTACATCCATTTTGTAAAGTTTCTTACTGCAGAAGGCAAACTCACAGAAGGAAGCCAACATTTCTCAATTGATCAAAAACTAGATTTCGCCAAAGCAGATTTATTTCACAGGTAAATATTTTTGTATTTCAAAGGTAGTTGAGCAGAGTAATATATTGACTGGGTTTAAAAGTTTCATTACATGGTAGGAGAGGACAGAAATAATTTTTCAAAAATTGAAAAAGAGCAAAGTAAAGTAGATGGTAATATGGGAAAAAAGGCAATGGTCACTGAAAGAAAAATGTAAAGTTATAAACAACGAGTTTTAAGGGGTAGTCTGTGGTTTACTAAACATGACATAGATGTAATGGAAAGGATGACTATGATATCTATTATTTCAAGAGGCAGAATGAAATGAAAAGTAGACAAAACAATGATGGCGTATGCCTTGCTTTGCAATGAGAGGCTACTAAGTTAAAGTTAATATAAGTGTCTATGGCAGCCATAAAACACCTTTCCAGAAAATGTTCACAGAAGAGGAGGCAAGGCAGTATTTATTTACTGAGAGTCATGGAAAGACTTTTGGATGAGAGGGGAGTGCTAAGGAAAAAAATGCATGGATCATCTATAGTTACAAAACCAACCAAATCAAAAGGAAGAGAATAGAGATAAATGGAAAGGGGAAGAGAAGAACAGAAATGTATCCGAGAAAGCAGAAAATTTTTAGGGTTTAAGCAAGTAAATGCCAGGAGGATAAGAGTATGAAACAAAAAGGAAGAAGCAAATGAGAAATTGTGACCTGCTTTCCAGCCCAGCTCACTGCCATTCCTTGCTGGGACAACAGTCATGTACCATCAGAAGTTGGCTCAGAGTCAACATTGAATAAAACTCTATCGAATGAGTGTTGTTATGCAATTAATCTAGCATTTGGGGGAAAATGTAAATATGGAGAGTGTAGGAAGACCTTGTAAAATGAAATAGAGTAATTCCTTGGAGATGAAAATAAAAAGGATTCTGAAAGGATAAACACTGAATGAATTGTTGTAAGCCCTAGGAAATAGAAATGGGGGAGTTAGGCAAAGGGAGATTTTCAATGATTATTTGAATCAGTTTTGTTTGAATTTTTGTAGGAATGTGTCATAGTTTTTTAATTCAAAAATTAAAGGTTTTTCAAAGTGAAAAATGGACTAAACTATTGCTTACATATTGTTTAAATAACTGTCAAGACTATAGGACCAGTTAATTAGTTAGGTACATTAAATGAATGTGTCTCTTACAATTACTTTCTCTTACAAAAGACAGAAGACAGTTGAGCATGAGACTAAATCATATGAGTTATGAATTTTCTTCCAAGTATTATTTATTTTTTGTGAAGACAGTGGGTAGGAAACCTGAAGACTGTCTCCCACCTTTCCCAGTTGCATCTCCTTCCCAGTTATAACTGCATGTTTTCCATTGAAAATCTTATGCAATAATTGCTGAAATACAGATGACCAAATCCTATCAACAGATATTCTGATTCTGTCACATGGGGTTGGGGCTGAAGACCCACATTTTAAATAAGCATCTGCTAAGACAGGGGTTGGCAAAATTTTTCTGTAAAGGAGCAGATAGTAAATATTTTAGGTCTTGTGTGTCAGCAGATCTCTTTTGTAATTCTTCAACTATGGCCAAGGTGCAAAAGCAGCCATAGACAACATGTAAGATGGGCACAAACAGTTCCAATAAAACTTTTATTTTTTGCACAAAAATAAGTGGCACAGTGGATTTGGCCCAAGGGCAGTAGTTTTCCCACTCTTGCTCTAGAAGATTCTTCTCAAATGGCCTCAAAAGACATTTTGAGGACGTACAACGAATCACAGATCTGTACTTCTGAAACAAATAATGCAACATATGTTAAGAAAAAAGAAAAAGAAGAAGATAGCAGGAGGGGAAGAATGAAGGGGATTAAGTCAGAGGGGGAGACGAACCATGGGAGACAATGGACTCTGAAAAACAAACTGAGGGTTCTAGAGGGGAGGGGGGTGGGGGATGGGTTAGTCTGGTGATGGGTATTAAAGAGGGCACGTTCTGTATGGAGCACTGGGTGTTATGCACAAACAATGAACCATGGAACACTACATCAAAAACTAATGATGTAATATATGGTGATTAACATAACAATAAAAAATAAAAAAAAAAACAACATTTTAGTTAAGTGAAACTCTCATGGTTGTTTTAAAAGATTCAGGGCAGTGAGAAATAAAAGATGTCCTCCCTCTTTTCACAGAGATGGTATTACATCAGGAACTGGAAAACTTAATTGCATGTGTAATAACGTAATTAAGGGGTTTAGTATACTGACTGTCAGCACTGAGCTATTGCTACCACAGCTAGGCGTTTTGATAAAATGTCAATGGAGTGCTGCATGACAAAAGGCCCCTGACAACATTAATGATAAAATGTCAATGATAAGAAGCTGTACGGAAAAGTGTGCCTACAATGAAAAGTTGTGTAACGAGGTGTCTTTACAATGAAGTGGTCAAGCAACTGTCACCCCGACAAATGAGTACACATACATGCACGTAACACAAAAGCACACCAAGAAATGACATGGCAACTTGTCTGCCTAATTACTTTCAATATAATTGATATTGATAGAAAGCCTTTTTACTTTTTAAATCAGAGACTGCTAGCACATTTAAATGCCAAAAAGTTTTTTTTTTTTTTTTTTTTCTGGGACACTGCAGGTAGCCCCTTTAATCTCTGTGCTTCACACTCTGCATAATGTTGCTGAGCAGGTGATCCTGGCATCTCAGAGTCAAGAGAGCTAGTTCAAACGCCTGCTTTGCGTTCCCCACCTCACCCACCTCCTTCCCAGTTGGAACAGTAAGTTCTCTGTGAAAGCTTCTGCAAATGATGACAAGAAGGACAGTTCTCGGGGAAAGCAGCTGAGCTTTAATGCAAGTAAAACTGTTCCAAATGTAAAACACATTTGAAAATCTAAATGCGTGCCCCCTAAACTACATCAATAGAACCTTTAATGATCTTCAGAACCAGCCTTTTCTCTTCCAGTCAGTAGGAAGATTGTTTCAAATCTGTTTGTGCCTGAAGCACTTTTGATTGTGACAGTCCTCTCATTCATGGGTGAAACATGGCGTCCCACTGGAAGTGCCATCCAGGTTCACAGCAATACAGTATGATATGAAAGTATAAACAGAAGTCGGAACTGCATTTCTCCTCTGAGATAACAAGTGCAACTAGATTTTTCAGACCACCTATTATGCCATAAAAAATAAGAGGGAAAGAAAAATAAGACCTACTTTATGTCAGCTGCCTAATTCGTGGGAATGAAACTTACCAGGTCAATATGGAGCCCTTTAAATGACTTCTATAGACAGCATCTCCATCGTTGCTCCTGGCCAGTTGTTAATTTTTTTCATATGACAAATGCAGAAATATTAACATCAAACAATTTCCTTTCACTTTTTGTGGGTTGGTTAATCATAACTGATTAAATAATGGATTGTTTCACAACCTGACTTAGTTTCTCTCTTTTGCTTTGAGTCCCTGACCAAAAATAAGTGCTCAGCCATACCTAATGTTTGGGCTTCCTAACATACAGATAAAGTTTTAAGATTCTTGTAGCCCCATTTTTCATAGTAATGAGCTGACTGGAAAAAATAACACTGGTTTTCCGTATAGAGAGATATACTCCGCCCTCATTATAGAACTATTTTCAAAAGCCAAGGATATTGAAAGTTATAACAGTAATGTCAGCCCTCATGATTAAATCATGAGGCACATGAGTTTTTCGTTTAAATTTGATGTTCTCATGATCTCAATATTTTTCATGCAAATCTTGTTATTTCTGCATCCTTTCACACTCCAGCTTAAATTGCTTGTCAATCGCCGTGCTTTTCTTGAGTGCAGCACTTCTGAGCTTCTCCAATACGATTTTATACATCTATTTATTCTATTTATATCTACTTCTTTAGTATATTTTCCCTTAAAGAAGACATTGGTACAGCATTCCAAATCACATTTAATGAAGTCTTTTGAATTGGAAGCAATGACTTTGGAGGCCGAAGGAGATGAGGCAAGAGGATTGGCTTCGCCAGGAGATGTGGGGGTGAGGGGGAATTATAGGTTAAGAGAGGAAGACGCCCTCTTATATTTTAACATTTATAACCTTTTTAAACAGTATAACTAAAGTAGTTATACTAGGAGTTGGTTAGAGCAAGGGCAAAGCTGCAGCCTAACAAAGAGAAACAACATAAATAGAAGATCATTACAAAGTTAGGCAATAAAAAAGGACATTTGAAAAAACCCTCACAAAATAACATTTGAAGTCTCAAATCTTTCAAAAGATCCCAATTTTTAAGAACTATAGTCCTTCAATTTTAATTTTTAGACACATTTTTTTTTTTTTTTTTAGGAAATACTATTTTTGACTTCTATAATATTTTCTGGTACAATCATCTGCTTTGATCTTGGAAATCTAAGGGAAAAGGACCAGAGCCAAGTATGCTTCAGTTAAATCAGGGTTCCTTCTCTTTCTGAATTTTATGAGACTTACACTATGAATATCTACAATTGCAGAGGCAAGTTTTAGTCCCCTGTCACCAACCTCCCCATCTTGTAAAATCAGCTACTATGCTTGCACGGGGCTGGAATGTCACTAGTATAACAAGACATGCAATGATGTGCACTCATGTAGTTGAGGACACTTCTAATTGATTATACATTTATTTGCCACACCACTATTCTCCTCGGAATATTGCTTAAGGAAAAATTGTTTGAATAATCTCATACTATTTTAGGGATTCCTGCTGTTTGCTAGTGAATACACTACAAAGCTTTATTTCTCAAATGTGTTCTCAAATGTGTAACCTAGTTATTGCTTTTTCCATGCATTTTTATATTCCAGAGGATCCTCTAGTGACAGAACATTTTCAATCATTACTTCTCTTTGGTGGAATCAATTACCTCCTGATAGATTCCCTTTCCAAGTTTAAAATTGCATTTAAAAAGTCATCTCTTTTCTCAATTCTAATTGGGTGTACTTTGAATTCTAGATTCTTTTAGTGAATATTTGTTTATAAATCTTTCTATGACTTAAAGGGCTTGCTAGCACATTTACGAGATGAGTGTCATAATCAACATATAATACATAATTCGGGGGGAGGACTTACATTTATTAAACGAAGATTTTATTTACTCTTAAAGGAAAGACCAAAAAATATAGTCCTGACAAAGTAAGAATTGAGAAGTAGTGATATATTTTATTTATTTATTTATTTATTTATTTATTTATTTATAAAGATTTTATTTATTTTTTTGACAGAGAGAGACACAGTGAGAGAGGGAACACAAGCAGGGGGAGTGGGAGAGGGAGATGCAGGCTTCCTGTCAATGTGGGACTCGATCCCAGGACCCTAGGACCATGACCTGAACAGAAGGCAGGAGCTTAACAACTGAGCCACCCAGGCACCCTAGAAGTAGTGATATATTTTAAAAATATTTTGTTCTGCCTACATGATTTGTCTAAACTCACATTTGAGGACATTAAATATAGAATTGTTTATAATTGTCTCCCTATTATACACAGAATCATATATAGTGGCTCATTTATATTCTTTATGTATAAAGCAGCCCATCAGCTTTTTAGTGGTTATTATTTTGCAAATTTATTAATTTGCAATATAACCAAGAGGTGAGAGAGAGGTAAAACATTGCCTCCTAATTATTATTCTATGATGTGTGAACATTTTATTGGCAACTATCATGTACAGAACACTGTATATTATGATAACTTGTTTTTACAATAACCCTGTGAGATGGGAAGTTTTAGTTCTATTGTTCAGATGAGGAATATAGGAATAGAACTAAAATGACCTGCTTGAACTTCCATAATTAATTAGTAGCAGAATTGGGACTTGAACCTAGCTCACTCCAAAGCTATTCATACTCTTTCTAATATGGCACCCTATCTCTCAAAGTAAACTATAAAATGTTCTTGATTTAAAACATGTGCCATTTTATCTATAGAAGGAACTTTTAGGGCTTCACTTAGAGCCACTTCTTTTATTTAAAAACAAATCTTACTGCTTGCTTAAAAGATTTTTTTAGTCCCTAACATGAGATACTGAATAGAAAGTGGATAAAGGAAAGACATTAATGCTAAATACAGATCTGGCAACCTCTCATATCTTAAGATCACGTGGAAAGCACACAGTGACATGCAACGGAAATAATGCAAATCTTTATTCCCAACCTCAGCACTCTGGAGGATTTAGCACTATTCCAATAGTGGCAAAATTCAACTGCAGAAGCCAAACAGGAGAAAATTTAATCCCAGCTTCTTCTGACTTTAGGTGAGTGCAAGACCATTCTCTTAAGTCAAGGTCACAAAATTTCATCCTTACTCTTTTTAATTTGGCTGGCTAGTGTCTTTAAAAATCTGAATTTGAATGCCTTTAGATTTTTGAATGTTTGCTTTAATCACAAGGCCTTATCACACATTACCATTTTACCCCAAACCTACTGGAATCGCTTATATCAATGTCTTGGCCCACGAAAATATTTGAATTTGCAGCTCTTATCCTGACATGTCATGTAAAGATAGGCTCCTTTTTCTATTTACTCTAGTTCTACCCATGGCTCTTCTAAAGTACACAATAGGGCTAAGATTAGGGTGAGATGATTTTACTTTGTGCATAAAATTTAAGATGGCAAAGCTCAGTAATCCAAATAAATAAAGGGTGTATTAATGCAATAATTTTTAAAAAATCAAAATTAATTCAAAGTATTTTTTTAATATTAATGATGAATAAAATAAAGATATCACCTCATCCTTAGTCTGGTATCCAAACTGCCTTCTAGAGATTATTATGTTTTTGTAATAATAGCGTCAAATCCAAGGCCCTCATTCTTACTTGGTTAGTTTCTGCTTTTTCTGTCTTATAAACTAATCTGAAAAAAAAAAAGGAGAGTAGCAACTGATCCTGACTGGAAGAGAGGAACTCAAACAGTCAACTTATGTGGCTTTATTCAGAATATGAGCTTACATTCAGTATACCTTGAAGAAATCCTCGGTATAGCTAATAATTTTAAAACAACAATAGCTAACAATTATTAAGCATTTATGTGGAGGCCCTGTGCTAGGCACTTTATTTGAGTTATTTTACTAATTCCTGACAACTATCTTATGTGATGGAGATTGCTATTATCCCCAATTTACGTAAGAGCCTAAGTTATTTGCCAAGTTAATACATGGTAAAGGATTAAATTAGGATATCATAATTGCAGAATATACATTTTTAAAGAGATAACTAAAACTGACTCTAAATCAAATAGAAGGCTAAGTGATTTTACCTTGCGAAGCAAGAAAGTGTTAAAGTCTAAGAGAGCTTGTTATTTAAAACTGGTTATCATGTGATAATATTTGGAGATTTCTAGCCAGTTTCTTTTCTTTCATTATCATTATTATTTTAATAATTGTAATACAACTCTCCACTGCCACTAGGAGTATTCATTGTTTACACAGAAGGACATAGTCTAGGACAAAACAAAGTAATTTTTCTGCTTTAAATTTATCGATTTTTTTTTAATTCTCCCTCAGAGATTATGAACTTGAAAGCCCCCCAATTTTTAATTGTTATATTTGATAAAGAAATAGGCAATTTATTTCTAAAAGCTTGGCTTAAAATAACAAGAGCCACAGGACGGAAGACTCTGATCCAGTTATAGCATCAACTAGAGTGAGGAGAGCTCCAGGATGATGTAAAAAACTCCCAAAGACGTAAGAATTTGACTAGCAGGAGTAAGAGAGAGATTCGGAGATGTGATTGGAGTTAGCTGTGGTGACTCTGTGTGCAGGGAAGCAGCAAGCCTTGAAAGGAAACCCCTTGTTCAACATGGTGCTTAACAGGTAAAGTAGCACTGACTATTTTACTACCTTTTTAGTGGGCCTGAAAGTAGTGTCAGATGGTTTGGTATCATACATCTTATCAGTGTGCAGGGAAAACAGCCAAGACTATTGAAGTGGATGCATCTGGAATAAACAGGTTGTAGACTGAGTGTACCAGAAAGGCAGAGGCCTTGGCAGGACCTCAGACATCCTCAGTAGGTGAACGAAGATGACAAACACTCAGCAGAGGCCACAGGGAATGAAGAGGACCTCAAACTTGTTGCAGCACTCTTTTGTCTCCCCCCAGCCCCCGCTGTCCCTCTGTGCCATGATGTTTTGTCAACCTTCCCTGAGCCAGAGCCATCCAGAGGAGGTTTGGCAAGGAGGGAAGTGGTAACACTGTAGTGACAGCATGATGATCTCAAAGAGATTGGGATTTAAATTGGAAGTGATTGTGTCTACTCTTGAATTTGCAAAATTGAAATTTCCTTAATCTTCAGAAATGGGGAACAGTGAAAGAAAATTACTCTCGAGGAATAATGGGAGGATATTATTGCATACCTCAGTGTTGTAATGGTAAATTTATAGCAGCTATAGAAAAATAATTTAACAATCTTAGGGTACTATAAGCTTCAGTTTTCTAGAAAATTAATCTATGTGGAACTCTATTCTCTCAGTATGGAAGAAAGTTAGAGCATTATTTTGTGTACAAAATATCAATTAAATTTAGTTACCCATCTAACAATAGAATCTGAACTGTAAATTTTAATATTCTAAGGACTTTAATGTAATTATCATGTGCATTTAATGACTGTTGTATCTTGGGACTTAGAGGTGCCAGCTTATACCAAAATCCAATAAGAAAAGAGTAGGATATTTTTATGATCACATATCAGCACCGATCTACCATTTTCTCCAGTGTAGTTCAGTTTATCAAATTAGGTTTGGTGATTTTTGCTCATAAATCCACATTCATCTTCTATATTGAAAAAATTCTGTGGTATATGTTTTACTGGGGTTTAATATATTTCACAGTCTAAATCCAGACGCTATTCAAATTGTAAGTAGCGCACTGGAAATCTGCGAGAGAAAATGACGAAATTGGAGTTAAAGACAGAGTGGCAGAAAAAAGAAAAGCCACTCGTTTTGGTTATCCTCCCAAACCTTAAACAATTATGAATGTTACAACACTGGACCCTGAGCCGCTTTGCTATAAACTTCTTTTGGCTACACGCTCAAGGTGAAGAGGGGTTTCATTTATGTAAGAGTATGTGCTTCTTGGATTCATGATATCTACTAGAGAAATATCAAACATTCTGATAAATCCTGGGGAGAAATGTGAAAATTTTAAGGAGCCCAAAAAATAGAAGCTCAAAGAAAATGCTGTGCCTCGGTAAAGAGATTTCAGACATTAAGACTGAGTTTTTGTTTACTGGGATATTTTTTCCCCAAAATGTTGAAGGAAAGCTAAGGCTGCAGTGATATGATATGAAAACTACGAATATTAGGAATCAGTAAAAACTTTCCTTTTTTTTGAAATCAAGGTAAGTTACCTTAGCAAAACTTTACCTCCCTTAAAGTAAGGATTCTCCTACCCACATATTTCTTTTAATAATTATTGGATAATATAAAATGTTAAACTGTATAATTTCTTACTTTGAATTAACCATCATATTATTTCAACTCAGAGCAGCAAAAGAAAAACATCCCTCTTCTACCATGTATTTGGAAACATCACCTGTGATCTGATAGAATAATTATTGTTATTTTGGTTTCTAGATTAAAAGCAAATGGCAGGTAGAATGCAAGTAGGGATTGCTGGGACAAAGGCCAGAGGAAATTGGAGTTAGAAATGTAAAATGTGTGCAAGAGTTTGTCTAAGGAAAAGCAAAGCCACTATGTTTGGAAAAGGTTGAAATTTCATTATTTTGCAAGAGGTACATTAAGAACTGCAAAAGCTTCAGAAATTCCAGGTAATCAAGAGTCTTAGAAGCTCACTGAGCCAGCATGCTTCTTCCCATGAGTGCTGCCTCTATAAAGCAGATTTTTCATTTTCACATTAATAGCATGGTTGAGAAGCTCTTGATAGAGTAGCTTCTGGGGGAATGGAATTTGTCTGAAGAAGAAATAAGCCTGGAAAAGCCAGAGTAGCCATAACTAAAGGCTGAAATTTACTTCCCTACCAGGCCTTCTTGTTGGGGGGGAAAGGGGGGAAGCTCTGTTTTTGAAATCATGGTGTGTTTCTGACAATTTAGGATTCCTGAAATTATTGGGGATCAGAAAGAAAAGTATTTTTAAAAGTAACTTGTAGGCAGGTTTTATTTCTTTAATTATATAAAATGTTTAAAGAGACAGAAAAAAGATGCTTGGCGTCCCTCTGGATTTCGCTGAGCGATTGTATTCATGATAAATCTGTAGCACCTTTCCCCTCTGTCTTCTATTACTCTGCTAGTTACCGACTGTAGCCCGAGGTGGAGTGATTGCTGTTCCCTCTTTCTCTTCATTTCCACCTCCAAACTGTGCTGCTTGATCACTGCTCTCCTACCTTCACACATTTTCTCCCTGATGCCCTCATTTCTTCAAAGCACAATTTCAAGTGTAGATTTCCCTGGTGGAGAAATATCGCATGGTCTGAAAACGAAACAGAATGGAGTTCTATATTGATGTAGATGGCCCAGACAATACAGTGAGATTTTTTAAAAGGGAAAAACCAAAACCCGAAAAGAAAAGAAAACAAACAAAAAAACCCAAGTAAATGGGAAATAAAGCCAAGAAGACCTGAAATGAAGGGACAACTTGATTTTCCTCACACTTACAACTCATGATAGCCCTGAGCAATTTACTCCATAAATATGCAAAGGAAGGTTTGTATTTAGAGGAGTGTTTGGTTTTACAAGACTGAAAGCATTTCCCTGGCACACTGGAAAATTATTAAATTTGATCACATTCCTTTTCTTATCCTATCTGATACACTATGTTGAGGTAAGGGCAAGAAGTCACCTCTGGTGTATATAACTCCCAATACTAAAGCTTTAATATATTATGTTTAATTTTATAAAGTTTTCATAAATAAAATTAATACCATATATACTATTTTGTAGTTTTCTTATTTAAAAATTAAATTAAATTAGAACACACCTAGTTAATAAACAAAAACATTATTAAAATCTTATTTCTAAAAAAATCGACTTCTCTGCCTTGTCCTTTCTCACTCTCTGCCTTGCTCTCTATTAGTGTTATTCTCAACTCTTTTTAGCCTTTTCTTCTGTGTATTCATGTTCATATTTCTAAGTAATATTATAATATTGCTAATTGTTGATTTGTATAGTGTAGGCATCATCTGTTAACTTCCTGTTACGGCAGATGAGGTGTTTGCTCTCTTAAAGCTCCTGCTCTGTTTCCCATCATTATCCCAAAACCATCATGTCCCAACTTGAAGTTACAGTTATATTTAATTTTTGTATTATCATAAATAAACACTATTCACTGTAGAACCAAGGAGCATACTATATTTCCTTTCTTACATGTTTTTTTTTTTTCCCCTAGAGTTAAAAATTTCCTTATTGTTCTCATTTGTCTAGTTGTCTATCTACCAGTTCTTTCCACACCCTCCAACAGCATTCAGTATAGTTTTTACATGGTCAAATGTATCAGATTATTTTTCCGTTACATTTGTTCTCTCCAGCAGATTTCCCCCCAGAATACATTATTATCTATTGCTTGAATATAGGCTCCTAATTTTCTAGGCCCCCTATGCAGCTATGATCCTGGAAATTCCCCTCACTAGACTTCTGTTGCTAGAGCTCTGTTTCTCAATTTCATGTCTTCTTTATTGGTTGCCTTTGCATATTTAAAAAAAATGGCTTTGATGCCAATTGAATGAAACTTTATTTATTTACTTATGAATGAATTTATTGACAATGTTGATGACATTATTCTACTGCATAGTGCTTTGGAAATAAGAATATCTAAAGACTCTAGGTACACAGAATAGTAACTGACCCTTGAGTTTCTTTTTATTGTCATTAACCTAGTCAAGTGCCTTCATAAAGCACTCAATAAAATATTCTAAATAAAATGACAATTTGTGAATATAAACTTATTAAATTTCTATAATCTTTAAATTATATTAGTGGGAAATTTTATCTATTGGGTTTATCTGATTTGAGAAAGAACATTAAAGCATTGAAATTTTCCAAATGAATTGGAAGATTTTTTATTGGGAAGGCACTGACATGAAGCTACATGTATGTATGTGTATTTATACACACACACATATGTATATATATGATATTATATATCATATGTATACATATATAAAAACCACTTGAAAATGAAGAGAGATAACATTCAGTGCTATGTTTGCACTAATTTTACTTTTTTAAAAGTTTTTGCACTTTTTTTATTTTTGAAGTATAGTTGATATATGATACTATATTTGTTTCAGGTGTAAAACAGTGATTTGACAATGCACTAAATTTTTTTAACCGACACTACTGCATTTAGTTCTCTGAGAGGTTATATGGTGTGCCTGATGAGATGCAGATTTTAAAGTTAAAAGTCATGGTTTTGAGTCCTGGTCCTGAGAGTCAGATAATACAGGTAAAGTGACTAGCACATACTACTGCTTCCATTAATGCTACTATTACATGACTACCAGGTTCCTACTATTATGACAACTACTCCTGCTATTACTACTACAGTTTATAGGCAAAGAAACTAAGAGCTTAGATAGGTTAATAAATGTAACCAAGATCATATTCCTGGTAAGAGGGAAAACAGGGATTTAAAAATGGATTTTTCTGACTGACTCTAAAACCTTCTCAGCACATTGCACACTCTTCCTCAGAAGCAAACAAAGCTACCCCCATCATTTTAGACCCTTTGATTTGCAGAGTAATAAACACTCTGCTGACCTTTGTAAAGGACAAGGTTGTTCAGAAGGACAATCTTCGCTGTCCTTAGAAAGCTAATCACTGTAAGATTTGGACCAGAAGGGTAGAACATTTTTTATCGGGATCTATAACAAAACATTTGTCTCTGATTTTCCAGTGACTAAGTGTAGGACCAATAAAAAATGATGAGTGTTTTTGTTTTTTGTTTATTTAAGTAAGCTCTACACCCAGTGTAGAGTTCAATGCAGGGCTTGAACTCACGACCCTGAGATGAAGACAGACCTCCTCTGAGATCAAGAATGGGATGCTCGGACCAACTGAGCCACCCAGGCACCCCTGAGTATTTTTTAAATTGTATCCTGGACATTTTGTGTATTATCTTATGAGACAAACATAAATCTTATGTTTGAGCAGACTTCTTTGTGATACCATGCTGGTAGGCACAGGTTGGGGGTACCAGGTCACCTCATCACTGCTAAATGGGGGTACAAGTCCTGGTACTCTTTTGTTGACCATGTAGAGGGGATTGCCTCCTTACTCCTGCTTGGTGGAGTTAAATTAAGTTCAGGGTCCTTAGTAGGCCTGTCCTGACCTTATCAGGGCTGGAAGAGGGAGTGTCTCCTTGATATTGTTCTCTGTGTGACCTGCATGGGCATCATAGGGTAGTTGGAGAGACTTGTTATTGGTGGAAAGTGGGGAAAGTCCAGGCTTCCCACTGGGCCTCCTGGGATACCACTTTGGTAGGGGGAACGGATTACCTCATCACATTCTGTTGGAAGTGGGAGTCCTGGATCCCATGTGGTCTCCACTGGCACCATAAAGTGAAGAAGCTTTTTATCTCGAGGCAGACCCATAATTCCCAGCTCCAACATCACGCTGACAAGAATGAGCACTTCATTGCTGCTGGGGAGGAGTGAAGTTTGAGTTTCCACTTAGGCTTTGTTGATCAGACTGGAAATGGGGCCATGTTTTCCCCCCCAATTTCATTGAGATATAATTGACAACATTATGTAAATCTAAGGTGTACAAAGTGATGATTTGATATATGTATATCTTGTGAAATAATTATAGTAATAAGATTACTTGATATATCCATTACTTTCCATAGTTACCATTTTGCGCACGCGTGTTTGTATGTGGTGAAAACATTTAAGATTTACTCTCTTAGCAAAGTTCAAGCATACATTATTGTTAACCATAGTTACAATGCTCTACTTTAGATACCTAGAACTTACCTAGCTTATAACTGAAATTTTGTACCAACATCTCTCCATTTTCCCCCTCTTCTACAGTTTTTCCCATGGTGCTTGGCTGCAGTAGATCAGTTATCCCCTAAAAGTTTTTGGCTTGCGCCCTTGCCTGGTCCCTTGTCTAGTGAGAGCAGGTTTGAGTTGGATATTTTTGGTTTGCACCCAGTGGTATTTCTGGACTGCTGCTTCTCCAGCATCTGGTCTGGGATATATATATCGGTCAAAAGGAAACCCAGGGAATTCACTGCCATGTCACTTCTCAGGTCCCCAGCTTGCCTACCTTTCTCCTCCCTTTACAGACTTCTTATGTTTCTTTCATATATAATGTCCAGAATTTTAGTATTTCTTAATAGGCACACCAGGGAGAAATATACCTACCCCATATCAGATGAGGTATTTAAAACTGGAAGTCCTTTACTGACTTTCAAATCCTATGTTTTTCATTGAACCTAATAATGAAATTGGGACACTTTATTCATAGAATTGTATAAAAACATGAACAAAGATTTTTTTTAGACAATAAATGCTAGTTCTGAACTTCAAATATTACATATTTCTGTGTGATGCTTAGGGTATGCTAAATATAATTGTTGGGGAGTATGCAAAATAAGATGTTTGGGGGGGATGGGACTATTAAGCCATGGTGTGGTCCCTTGAAAAACAGCATTAACATGAGTTGGATATGTGTTAAAAATATAAATATCCATCCCCACCTAAGACCTATGGATTAAAGAACTCTGAGAATGGGACCCATCAAGCTGTTTTTTAAACAAGCCCTTAGGTGATTTTTATTTGAGCTAAAGTTTGAGAACCACTGAGCTAAGGGAATACCTGAGGACTCCTGAAGTTTAGGATGGTCTGCTGGTGGGAAGATTCTCCAGAGCCCCAACATTAATATGCCGTGCTATACATGTATGGCCTTGTCCTGAAGCTTCTCCTTCAGCCTTTTCTTCTTCTTCCTTAATTCTGTGGGTAAGCAAGGGAAAAGAAAGCAGGTATACTCAACGCTGAAGTTACAAGTTGGCTGTACAGTCTTGGAGTAGATAGGAACTCAAATCTTCTACTTATTTCCATATGAGAAATATTAATATAGTCAGAGGCTGCCTTACATTCAGGTCTCAGAAAAAGAGAAATGTTTAAGTGTTCCTTGTGTAAAATTGCTTAAAATTTTACCTCTAAAATTATTTTAAAGAAATTGGCATGTCCCCAAAGGAAAAAGCAAAACATAAAAAGCTGTCTTTTCCTTAGTAATAGAGGAGGAATAAATTCAAAACTAATAGACTCTAAGCCTCTGTGTGAAGAAGATCCAAGATACATGAAGAGACCATAAGGAGAGGGGATGCTGGTGGGGACTTAACGTAGGACTGTGCCAACACAAACTTGGCTGCCCTGCAAGTTTAGGACTTGTGGTAAGCAGGATCATTGTACTGTAATGCCATGGGTGCCCATCTATAAATTATAAATGGCTGATCCTGATCAAATTGGTTATTGCCATCCATTATTACTAACAACACTTATGGAATTTAGCAATAAGCCTATAAATTTGTAGGCAGAGGAGCATGTAGCTCTTAAATGAGACTGTTTTCTCAGTGTTAAGGCAAAATACAGACTATGCATGGTAAGGGACGTTCTTTAACTCAGTTGAGCATTAGCTTTATTATTATTATTTCTTAAGAATATCACAATTCCATGTGTCTTTTGACATTGTAGTTCATCATCATCTACCTTAAGGATTCTATAATGTTTAAAATCTCTTGGCCCTCTGGGGCAGGTAGAATCACATCTCACTTGCTCCCCTAAAAGGCACAAAATCAAATTACACCAAAAGGCTCCTTAAGAGTACAGCTCTTTGCCAATTACTTGAATTATTTTCAGCCACTTTGGCACATTTCCCCTCCAGACGAAATGGAAATCTTTTAGTCTGCACCAGTGAAGGATTTCATATTTCTTAGTGCTACCACGTATACTGTATAATGAGAATAAAAGCTTCTCTGCCTCACAGATCTTTCCTATGGTGCCATAATGCAGGGAAAATAACATCCATTTCTAACACATGAAGCCCACATATTTTCTAAAGAAGAAGAGAAAGACATTAACATTACACAAGAAAACTATTTGCTCTTTGCTTTAAATTTCCAAATTTGAGCACACCAGAGATTTCAGACTTCAAAACTAAATACATCTGTGCTGAGATATGGACCCTCTAAGGTGCTTCATTATTGGCACTGAAAGCTGGTTTCATGAAACACCTGCTCTGAGTAAGCAATGTGATCAGAGAGTGTCAGCAGGGCAGACAGATTTTAAATGGAAGATTGTTACTTACCCAAAAGCCATTTGGGTATGTCAGCAAACCAGTAACAATAACTTAAATATCCCCAAGTACATTATTAACACTTCCAGCCCTCTAAAGATCAGACGACTTCTTTTAAAAGTTTTTGTGTCTCAAGAGAACAAATATTTTCTCCCCATTTATCATTTTATAAAAATATTATTTTTCACTGATAGTCTTACTTATCTTTTATTATTCCCAGTTGCTTCTTTATTTTTCCTTCTGATTTGTTATTTCTTCTCCACCAGTGCCAACAACAGCACACCCTGAAATCACTCCCCATTGCTCAGTATTCTTCCCTGTTCTTAATAGCACAGCCCCTAGGATTGAATCCCTTGCCTAGAGCATTAAGAACTGGGGGAAAAAAATCACTACTCATTGCTTTGCTTGTGGTTCTCATTTGGACTAGTGCTTGCAGAAATTGAACTGAACTTTCTTCACTGTTACTGCATCTGTAAGGTAATTCCCTAAACTTGTTCAGCCAATCGGAATTGCTGTTCTTGAGTTTTGCAAACGTGAAGAATCTGAAGCAATTTGTAAGCCAGATGTGGTACATCCCTCTTTCCCCACTCAAAGTCATATTGCTCTCTATAGGATTTTGTATGACCCTTATGAAACATTACACTCTAGAATTCTATTTTAAAAGCTCCAAACATTAGTGTTTAAAGAAATTCATTCTTATTTATGGTATCATTTTTGTTGCACAATTCGTATATTAAATGAAAGGGGCTTGAAACTCTTTAGCACTCTCTCTAATATTTTTGGATAACTCAAAGAAATAGCATTAAATAAGAGAGAGCGCACACACACAAAACATAACCCTATAGAATAAGAGGAGGTGTAATATGTCACATGCTTGTGGCACATTTTTTCCCACTACAAAAGTTGTGTTCAATGTAGAGACATTCCAAAATGCCCCATGTAACCATAATTCTGCAGATCTTATTACATGTATTTACCCTGCTGTCTGATTCTTTTTTTTCTTTTTTTAAAGCCATGTTATTCACAAATCCTTGATTAATGTTCTGACTTGGCCTAGAGAAGCACTAAAGTGAGACTCGAGGCAAATGTCTAAGAAATTTAAGTTGGCTTAAGACAGTGTAAATGATTACATTTGCAAAACAAGACAGGGTATGTTGTTATGCAAAGGCTATACATTTATAAATCGTGTGAAACTTGAGAGTTCACACAAATCAAAGTGTGATGGAGAATGTACAGAGTTTACTGTAGTGCTATTAGGCTATCTATCCACAGGAAGCAACTGAACCATTTCAGTGCAGTGTGGCAATTATAATGATTAATAAAAATTATAAATGGTTGTACAATACTGTACTTATATAGATATGCTACATAATAATAACTGATAGAACAATAATTGTTCTATCAGTGAGTCATCTGAAGAGAGTCAAAACTGGGATTTCGACAGGAGCCGTGCACTTGAATGGTTGTGTGGAAAATGGCGGGGGGGGGGCGGGAGGGAGAGAACAATGGAAGTTCATTACCTTAGATTAATCACTTTAATCATTAATACCTTCTTTGTATATGGCATTATTCTAGGTGTCAAGAGGTTTGACACAATATAAGACAACACAGCCTTGATTTTCAACAAAATTATAATGCGATGAACATCAAACAGTAACAAAGTTGTATTCAATTTATCAACCATTTATTGATGAACAAAACACATACATACGTGTACAGATGTTAAACATGGATAATGAAAATATGTGGGTGCCCATAAGCAGATATGCTACTGAAGCAGGTGCCATTAGGATGTGGAACCAAGTTAAAAAAGTTGGTGAAGGTTTCCAGTAAGAGATAAAAATTGTTTCCAAATATGATGGACAGAATAGGGGCTACTTTGAGGATATGGAACATTTTGAGAAAAATCTTAAAAGTATTCAACAGAGAAAATTGGACAAGCATAAAACTCACACAACAGCTGGAAATTCATATAAGAACTGAGTTGTTTTAGGAAGAGTAGAAGGATTGGATAGATGTTTTGAAGATCTGGCCAGGAATTCTGATGTCAAAATTCAGGAAATTAAAAGTTTTTCAGAGATTTGAGGAAAAAGGAATGCAAACATGTTTATAGAGGCTAAAGCTGTCCATCGGAATGCCCTGAATATGAGGGCACAAAATAGAAAAGTAATTAAGAATTAAAAAAAAAAGTGGTATAGATTTCTTCTACAAAATGACTTCATTTATAATTGGAAGATTCTCAGTTCTGGATAACTAAAGAGATTTTAACACTAATTAGATTGTTGCATTGACAAGATCTTATTTTTTCACATAAACATACTTTTTCCTCCATTTACTACAAAAATATTTTCTTTCACTTTATCACACAGTAGCTCATCTTAATGATGCTCAGACCTCAGTGCATCACCTACACCTACCCAGCTAATCTGAGTAATTAAAGAAAAATGATGCATGATGCATTTATAGTTAAGTGAAATGAGTATAAATCTCACATAACAGCTGGATTCCTATACTTGGCAACATGGTGCAGTTTGAGAAAAGCAATCATCTTCCTTTCCTGTTGGCAAAACACTTCACTGATCTCTCCAATTTGAGGCCTCTTCAGGATTTAGTGTCTTCTCACTTTGTAATGAACAGAACGCTACTTCCAGATGGACAGCCTTGTCATATGCTATTTTTATGCTACACTTTAGAATTTTAAAGTGAGAGCAGTTATTCACCAAACATGAAATGTATCACTTATTGTATACATTTTCAAATCAGCATGCTCAACCAACTGCTGGTGAACTTAATACACTCAGATGAAAGAAAGCATGGGTAAATCAGATAGTCAGCACACATTTAAGTTCTTTATTGTGTGGTGCTGATGGGGATAGAGGACAACTCAAAAGGGCAAGATTCCTGCCCTTGAGAGGTTTCCAATCTAGCATGGAGATGAAAAGAAAACATATATACTTGACAAGCATTTGAAGGCAGAAAGTATCCTGGAAAGAGTATCATGCATATCCAAGTGCAGAAGAAAGAAAGAGAGAGAGAGAGAGAGAAAGAAAGAGAAAGTTGGAGAGAGTTAGAGAGTCAGAAGGCCTCCAGAAGCAGATGAGTTTTAACTGAGTCTTGAAGGAGATTATATATCTAAATTTCAATAGGAAAACCTTTATTTATAGTATGCAAAGAGGTTAACAGAAAAAATGGAAATATTATCTAGAGCAGTTACATAATTGATTTGGTTGTAGTATAAAAATGATATATAAAGAAATGAGATATGACATTAGAGAAATGGATTGAAGATTAGGTGTTTCGAATTGACACAGAAAGACAATAGGGAGACACTGGAGATGATAGGAGGCATGAAAATGCTGTGGAAAGGCTAGTTTAGTAACTACAGAAATATGGTCATATACCATATTGATCATGTGGTCAGTATATCACATGATCATCAGAGTAATTCAAGCATTAAAGGGATAAGAGCCCTATCTGTAGAAATATTTGGGAACTGGTAACTTCTCCATCAAATCTTAATTCTCTGTATGAATTAACTTTTTACAAATAAATTCAGTATTTTAGTACCTTTTCAGGGGAGTGCTTTAGGAAGTCAAGTCAATAAGAGATATCACTACCTATTTAAGCACGACTATGGGATGTAGAAATGCTTGCTGACTTGTGTGGAGTTAGAAGAAATGCCAACTTTTAGGAAGCATCTCAATTAAAATAAAAAGAAGTCTTTCTCTCTTTTATTCTTTTCCATGTACAATGAACTCTGAATAACAATCAAATGATGTTAACTTATAAATCAGATTATTGTCCACACCTTGGGCATTAAGTAACTTTTTTTTTCTGGAGACTAGTTTGAACTGAGTTTGAGAGACACCTCATCTTTCAGCCAGATAGTGCTTGATGGTACTCAGACATTCTCTGCTTCATATAACTGAGGAGAATGATAAACCATCAATACTGGGCTGGATATAGATGTGACTCTATGAGTCTGGGGGTGGACGGTGAGTGGTAGTGAGGGCTGTATCATTTCAGAAAGTTTTGCAAGTACTAATTTGGAATCCTGACTTGCCCCCTAAAACCACAATCATGACAGTCATTGACTATGGAGTTCTTGAGGGGAGGTGGTGAGAGGGCATTTCTTCATATAAACTTAATTGTATGCAAATACAAGAAGGCCAACTAAATGAGAAAAAAACAAAGGCTATTTATTCTGAGCTTGCTCATAACAAGGAAGTTAACCATTATCACTTGTGTTTTGGCATAGACTCAAAGGCAGGAAGGGGACTGGGAAAGCTTTATAGTAGAAAAAGGGAAGGCTTCAGGTGTGCCTCGATTTAGAGGCTGTTGGCATGAGGAAGCTGTAGACAGGCTACCTAGAAGTAGATTGTCCTATATGATTGGTTAGGGGTACATATTTAGTTTTCTCTGGCTGGTGGTACGTTGGAAGTGGGAACAAAAACTAGGGAAGCCATCAGTTATTAATCAAGTCCTGGCCATATTGGGCTGTTACAGAAGTTATTGTTTAGCTTTCTGGATGATCACTTGATAGTAATCTGGCTTCCTGCAAGTCTGACCTACAGCAGGCTGGCTTCGTGGACTGTTTGTTGTAGATAAGGGAGTTGGTTTCCTGGGCATGTTACTGCAGGTTGTGGGTCAGAGTTCTATTTTTATATGTGGTCCATTTGTATATTCAATATTTCAGTTGTTACTGACATTTTCTGCCTAGAGATCTATCCTGTCATTGTATAATGCTTGTTGATTCCTATCCCTTAGTATATATGCAAAATTGTATAGCGAAATGTGCACAGATAGCTAGATGGCTTTCTCTTAATGTTTGCATTTAAAATCGTGCTAGTTTATGTTGTTTAGTGAGAGTGTCTGTTTTTTTTTAATTTGTTAATTTAAAAATCCTTTGACTTTTATATACATATCAAGAAATCAAGTTGTCATTCACTAGAGAAATCTTAATCAGTTTTGATAACAAACCCAGTCTTTTCAAAATTTACTACTGTGCTTCTTCATCACATCTCATAATTGAAGACTGGATTGTAGTAGCTGATACCTGTCCTAATCACTCGGCATCTTGGCTGCCTTGATCTCGGTTCTGTGCATTACTGACTTGCCCTCTGTCTGTAAAACCTTCCCTCCTTCATTTCTACCTACTTCACTTCACGAGGATTGCTCATAATCATCTCATTCTCTGAGCCAAGGAGAAGAAAGCAATTGTTAATAATTTTGACTGTACTTATGTGGACAGTGAAATAGAATATTTGAAATCAGGATTGCTTTAAAAAATACAGGCTGTGTGGTATATCACTTATGATGCTTTTGGTTGCAAGTAACAGAGGATAGTGTTCAAAGTTGCTTATGCAATAAGAGGATTTATTATCCCAGGTAAGAAATCTAAAGGTACAATTTTAGATTTGATAAACTCAGTGGGTCGATATATCCCCAGGGTGCCATCTCTCCATCTATGTCTTGTCATCCTCAGTGTGTTGACTCTTGTCCTCAGCCTATTCCCCTCATGAATATAAGTTGCTGCAACAACCCTGTATTAGTTTCCCAGGACTGAGTGGGTTAAACAACAGAAATGTGTTTTCTCATAGTTCTGGAGGCTAGAAGTCTGAAATCAAGATCTTTACAAGGTTGGTTCCTTCTGAGGGATGTGAGAGAGAGTCTGGTCCATGCTTCTGTCTAAGCTTCTGGAGATTTCCTGGCAATCTTCGGTGTTTCTTAGCTTGTAGATTCATTACGTCAATGTCTGCCTTCATCACTACCTGGCATTCTCCCTCTGACTCTGTTTTCACATGGCTGTCTTCTTATAAGAACAACAGTCATTGGATTGGGGGCCCACCCCCTCCAGTATGACCCATCTTACATAATTATATCTGCAATGACTCTACTTCCAAATAAGGTTCTATTCTGAGATATGATAGTTAGAACTTCAACATATATTTTGGGGGAAACACAGTTCATGACAAAGCCCTTGTATCATATTCTTGTACAACAATATTCCAAGGCTGAAAGTATTAGTGTTTCTTCCCTGTTTCTGAAGTATATACTTCCTCTTGTGTTCCCATGACACACACAATAGACTTCCCCAAGCATCACAAGAAGAGTGATGAAGGAAAGTGTCACCTGCTTTTGTTTAAACCAATCATAGTGAGGGAAAGGGAATTACTTCAATTGGCTTAAACTAGCGATTGGCAAACTTTTTCTTGTAAAGAATTAGATAGGAAATGTTTTAGGCTTTGTGGGGCATATAGTTTCAAATCCTTGCTTTGCAACTAGCCATATGCATAATCTTTATAAGTTACTAAGCCTTCTGCCTCAAATTCTCATCAGTAAAATGGTGATGATAATAATAGTACATACATACCTTAAAGGGTTGTTGTGTGGATTAAAATAATAAACTAGGAATGACCATTTACTTCAGCCATTGCTAGTGGTTGTATTTTGAGTATGTGGTCTGTTTCTACATTGTGGAGGAACAAGAACTTGAGGTAAGAACTTTATGCAAATTTGCTTTTCCCAACAGTATCCAATCTTAGACTACCACAGTTTAACATTCCCTTCAGGACTAATGAATTAATTCATATCATTACATATATGAATGAGTAATAGACACAAGGATGAGCTACAGTACAAGAAGTGATAAGACTGCCAAGTTCAATTAATGATACTCATGGTCACAGCTAGAGAAAAACAGATCATAGCACAATAGATTCAGCCAATAGATTTGGATAATATTGGCTTCTATAATCAATACAGATTACCCTAGGATGGAAAGAGCAGTAGTGATCCATATTGATGACATGTGGCAGAGGTGACTCATAGGGTTTGTGCCTGCACTGCTTTGGTTGGTTTTTATTGTTTGTATATAGATGCAGCTTAACTGGTTTATAAGCATCATGCATCTACATCAGGTGTAAGTCTTAGCCCATCCATGCTGCTTGCACCATGCTTACTGGATTTGTAGCACTATTGTTTACTCAGGGAGAGAGAAGTCCTTAGAATGACAAACTTACCTTTTATTTATTTTCTTCTTCTTAGGACTCATATTAGTGGTTCCTTTTCACAGGATACTAATTGAGCTACTACTTATTTCTATTTTTCAGGATACCATTAATATCTGCTAGGTATGACATGATTGAATAAGCCCTCCTACCCTTCTCTTCATATTCCCTATTTATTTTCATTCTAATCAAAGTCAGGCTCAACTCCTCTTGCTGTTGAATTTCAGAATTTTAGAAAGGGAAGAGATCTTTGCCATCACATGGAGATCAATAGACTCTACAGAAAAAGAGTTGACCAAAGTCATATGCCATCAATACCAGATATTTAAAGTTCTATATGCTACAGAATTTAGATTATGGAAAAACTCAAAACATATGCAAATATAAGAGAATAGTATAATGAACTGCCTATGTATCTATAACCTAGGTTCCACAATTTTCAATTCTTGCCTTATCTCATTTCTACTAAACTTAGGCTAATCATGTTCCCTAGTTTAAATCAATAAATGACTACTAATTATCTTAACTCGCCATTACTCCCTCAAAGGTGTTCCAATTCACATTATGAATTATATGGTCATCCTATCTATATACCTTATTAATTGCTCTCCCTCCCCAACTCCCTCCCACTGGGTTATTTTGAAGCAAAACCCAGGCCTCCTATCATCTCATCTTTATGTATTTTTACATGAATATCTTTCTTAATAATAATTCTTAGCTTGTCATATGTAAATTTTCTCTAAAACTGTATTAAAAATTCTGATCAATAATAAAATATTTTAAAGTACAAAATGCTTAGATCCATGCTAGATAATCACCTTCTCCTCTTCTTCCTTCTTTATTTTTGAGCTGTGTTTTAATGCTCCAGATGGGCATTTTGACTAAATTGACTGATCAATGTCAACCTGTGTGACGAATTATTTGACTTCAGGGACTGCTTAGTTAATGGTTTGGCCAAATTCACTGGTAGCTTTGGCACCTGTGGGTGTACTTCATTAGCTGAGTGTCTGATATATGGGATGTTGTTTAGGGCTTTGGTAAGACAAAATAAATTAGGTGGGATAAATGAAATTAAATACATAGAAAAAAACCTTCTGGTTTTGACACCTTTCAAAAAACGCTAGTAATTGTCAATTTTTCTATTGCTGTATAAAATATTTACTGAGAAGCCCTGCACAGCAATAAAATCAAAACATGTGTGAGGTTTATATCAGCTGGTTTGAAGCTTTCCTATAATGTGTTGTTTTGGAGTTGGGGAATGGATTTGTTTATGTGTGGTATTTTATGTAAGATAGTGATTTAAATATGCCAATTGTTACCTTTCTCTTACATTTTCTTAAGTTTTAAGACAAATATAAAATAGTGAAACTGGACCAGAAGGATTGACATGACAAACTCTTAGTTAATAATTACTTTTAGCTAAAGCAGACAGTACCTTTTTTTCTCTACTCTATTATACTACAAAACTTTCTCTGCCCTTAGAATTTGCTTCCTAAGACTTCAGATTGAGCTACTGCAAAGACTACAACCACATGGGAATATTCCATTCAATACAAACCAATAAAGTCCAAGGAAATTTCTAGCTGAGATCTTTGGAGCAAATTGTATATCAGGATTTGTGTGTAGTAGGTCCTAAGACCTTTTGAGAAGTTCTGAAGCTTTCAGTTCATTTAGAAAGGACAAAATGAAGATAACCAGTTTGTGTGTGTGTGTGTGTGTGTGTGTGTGTGTGTGGTATGATGTGCTTATTATTGCTATATGGAGAAACTTTGTTTTTAGATTTCTCTCTATAGCAGGATATAAATAAAAAATTAGAAAGTCATGAATCAAGAGAACAGTGGTCAGTCTGATTTTTTTTATATTAAAACCCAGGATTCCTATTCATTTTCTGTCACTAAAACATAACCCATGTAATTTAAGCATAAGCATCATTGGTCTCAGAATTGAAGATACTGGGGTTGGTATCCAGTCTTGATCCATTTCCTGATTAGTTTCTCTTTCTCTTTCTCTCTCTCTCTCTTGCTCTATTTCTTTTAAGGTTCTTGGTTTCTCTTGAGGTCTCTGCCTTTGGGGTATAACAGCTATAAAAGTCTGTGTTAGAAGTTACAACGCAATTCACTTTGCTTGGCTCTCTGTTTATGACATGATTGGTATCTGTGAGCAGGTAGGGAATTGGAAAAATGTTCCATCTCACTCTGAATGTGGCATAGTCTGATTACAGCAAGACTACGAGGCAGATTTCTTTGCTCTGATCCTAGGAACATCCTATTGCTCTTGTACTGACACCAGGAATAGTTCTGTCTTTTTAACCTTTTCCAAAGATCAGATTATTCTGGGTTCTGGGCCTTGACGATAACTCTAGTGTGTTATCAGTTGTCAAGGCATGCTCTCTACAACCTTAATACATCCTGACAATCACTATACTGAACAACTCTCTTCCCTAACCTCTAAGAAATTCCCCATCCTTGCCAAATATTGCAAAAATTTGCAAGTTCATATGCAACTAATGAAAAGAGGTTAAGCCCAAAGCTTTTAGCTTAATTGTGCATGCAGTCAAGGTAAAAGAGTCAGAATACTGCATCTTCCAACTGCAGTGACTTGTATTTTGTTATAGTTAAGCCTCAAGCCTTTCTAGGCTGGCATGCATAAATAAAAAGATAAGGGAATTGAACTTGTGTCCTGAAAATGGAACTCTAAATACTTAGAAAAGAACCTTCTTTAAGAGCAGGCAGAAATCTGTTCATCTTCCACAAGCCTAAAGAACAAGGCAAAGGTCTACTAACTATAAAAATATGGAGATAAGAACAGTTGGAAAAAGCTTAAATAGCACTTTTTTTTTTTTTTCTCATTTACATCCTCTTCATGGTTCTGATTTCCCTCTAAGGAACCATTTCAGAAAGCAAATGAAGAAATGTACCTGGGAATTCGTAATATGCTGAAAGAAATACAGAATGAAGATATTTTGAAAGTGAAGAAAAATCTTTGTAGATGCCACTTTGTTTTTGAATGGTCACCCTGACTTAATTGATATTCTATAGATAGGCTTAATGTAAATTTTGGAAGGGATTTTAAAATATCTGAACATTTGTTTTGGCAATGTCAGAGTGTCTTTTGGACTGGAAATACCTTTGTTAGTTTCAGAGGATCAGACAGAGTTTTATGTGCAAAATGTCTTTCTAGAGAAACAAGCATTTCATTAGGCAGCTGCCTGGAAATGTTAAGAGATGCTAATTGCTTGGCAGACTTAGATGAGCAGGGAGCACAGAGGGACGCTCTTGTTACCCCAATTCATGGAAAGCAGAAAGTGACACCAAACAATCTAGGAAATGTATTTTCTGCATGGGATACTACTTTCTTGTTGCTTTAAACAAGTTTATTTATTTTTTTCTGGCAAGACTTCAGGTAAAATTCAAGACACACTAAGACAATTCTTCAAGTTATAGAGAATCTCAAACACAGTAATTGTGCTTAAAGGACTAGATGTCTCTCCCAAGAAGTTAGCATTCTTTCAAGGAAAAAAATATCCTCAAATATATCATTATTCAAATATTAAACAAATAATATCACACTGAGAGGCAGAGTTAATTATGAGTCACTATGAGTCCTAAGAAACAAGAAACATAAGTATCTATCTTCATTTTGTACTAAAGAACTGTTAGCAGGTCTTTACTGAAAACAAACAAAAATCTTCATTTATTGAATATTTCCACCTTAAACATCCATGTTTTTAGTTGACATTGCATCTCCCCCATCACTGTTCTTTAAAAAATAGAACAGCTTTTCAAATGAAAGTCTTATAATTAAATAAGTTTAAAAAATTTCAGGAGTATTATAAATAATTTGAAGAGTTATTTAGGTCTTAAAACATGGAATTTTCAACAACTATTTATGCCTTATAATGAAATCAAAACACATTTATAAGAACTGTCTTAGTGTTTAACATATATTAACTAGCTTAATCCTTACAACAATTGTATCAGGAAGCTATTAGCATTATTATCGTCCTTGTTTAATAAAGAAGACAATAGGCACACAGAATTCAAGTAACTCACCCAGAGCCATTCAGTCAGGAAGTGGTAGAGCGAGAATTGAACCCAGTTTAGTCTGGATCCAACCCGTATATTGTAAACAACAACACCCGTCATTCTCAAACTTGTTTATATTGGAATCATTGAAAGTTTGTTAAAAGGCAGATTTCTAGACCCCAGTCCCAAACTTCTTGATTCAGTAGGAATGGATTAGGGCCAGAAAATTTGTATTTTAATTAGTTCTCAGGTAATGCTTATGCTACTCTTTAGGGCTGTACTCTTTGAGAACCTGTATGCCATTCTACCATATTTAATTTACTTAGAATCATAATCTCTTCTATTGGACCAGACTGTTGTCTTTTTGAGAGCTGAAGGTGTGTGTGTTGTATTTGTCAGTTTTCCACAGCTTGTGTTTGCAAGTAGCTAGTAAGTATTCAATACATGTATTATGTTCCAAGTATGAATGAATGAATGAATCTCTAGAATCCCCTTTTAAAATGGGAGAGGCCCTAGGAGTGATATTTAATTAAGCTGTCATCTTACAAATAATTCAGTATGAATTCAATTATTTGGAATTAACAAATTAACCACCTACAAAGCCCTAGAGGGATATGTGGCAGGGTTCTCTGATGTGGATTATGAGGAAGGGTTGGGAATAAGTCAAGTGGCAATGCTTGAGGATAGTCTTGGGGGTAGTACTGCATTGTAGGACCCAGGAATGGAAACATGAATCTAATTCAAGCTTGGGTGCAAAAAGGGGACCCAACAGTGGGAGGGGGTCACTGAAAAGAGATAAGGTCGTTCCTTTGCTCAACAACAAACATGGTGGGAAAATGTGGAGTTTATGGACTCCTTTGAAAATGGTGCAGAATGTGGTAGAAAAAAAAACATGGCTTAAAGGCAGACAGATATGGGTTCAAAATTCTGGTTTTGCTACTTACTAGCTGTATGCCATGGCGTAAAAGTATAATTTGACCTGTATTTTCTCAATCACTTGACTCATAAGATTAATATGAAGATAAAGCAATTTAACAGGTATAAATCATACACAAGCAATGACTGGTACTCACTAAAAGTTTGTTTTCTTCTTTCTCCAGCATTTCTGATTCATGCTACAAATTAATGCTACACTTTCCCCTTTAGTGGAAAGTTGTTAGTAAAAAAATAAATAAGTACATTTCTCTCTCATTATAAACTATATAGAATAGACTTACAATTGGACTATTCACTAAATTTGCTTATGTTATTGTTGTGTCTTTTATACTTGATTAAACTGAAAGGTACAAGATTGGTTTCTTTTTTTAAAGATTTTATTTATTTATTTGACAGAGAGAGAGACACAGCGAGATAAGGAACACAAGCAGGGGGAGTGGGAGAGGGAGAAGCAGGTTTCCCACAGAGCAGGGACCCCGATGCAGGGCTCGATCCCAGGACCCTGGGATCATGACCTGAGCCGAAAACAGACGCTTAACGACTGAGCCACCCAGGTGCACCGACTGATTTCTTTAATTATCAGATTTTACTTTATTCTTTTAAACCAGATATCAAGAATAATTTATAATTGGCTCTCCCTTGTTATCAAAATCAATAATATTTAAAATAGCAGTGCTGTAAACTTTGTCCTTTGGTATAACCTCAGATTACCATTAGAAAAGGTTTATCTTTTCTACCTTTAAGGAAGAGATGCTAAAGCACAAACATGTGAAATGGTTAGAAGAAAAAGTCATCTGTTGTTAGAATTCAGCTTTTCAACACCCACTTCAGTGCTTTCTATCTATTAGGTGTTGCTGCTTCATTGAATTACAAACAATAGAACTGAAATATTCCTGTGTGTTTGTATTAACCACACTAAAAGTTTTGTTATTATAACCCTGTAGGAAAGTTTTCACGTCTTAGAAATCACCTACTCATATGGTTTAAGAAGACCATTTGAAGCAACCCCTAATTTAAAACTATGTCCCTTTTTTAATCACTGTATTTAACACTTCTCCCCTCATCCCTTGGTTGTTAGGTTTTGGCAAGAAATGAGAAGGAGGTTTCTAGATGCTCACACAAACTCTGTGATCATACTTACCCTCCTTGGACTAGTTTATGTGTTCTGATAATCTTTCTGTGCTTTCATGGTTGTCAAAACATCTTTCCAAGCACATTCTAGAATTTAGAGCCTTTTTTTTTTTTTTTTAAGCTCTATGCCCTACTTGGGGCTTGAACTCAAGGTCCTGAGATCAAGTCACATGCTCAAGGGAAAAAAAAAAGGAAAGAGAGAGGCAAATCAAGAAACAGATTCTTTTTTTTTTTTTTTGAGATTTTATTTATTTATTTGAGAGAGAGAGAGCATGAGAGGGGGGAAGGTCAGAGGGAGAAGCAGACTCCCTGACGAACAGGGAGTCTGGTGTGGGACTTGATCCAGGGACTCCAGGATCATGACCTGAGCTGAAGGCAGTGGTTTAACCGACTGAGCCACCCAGGCGCCCAAGAAACAGATTCTTAACAGATACTTAAAAAACTGGTTACCAGATGGGACGGGAGCAGGGCGTGGGTGAACTAGGTGATGGGGATTAAGGAGTGCACTTGTGATGAACACTGGGTGTTGTATGGAAGTGTTGAGTTACTATATTGTACATCTGAAGCTAATATTACACTGTATGTTAACTAAATGGAATTTAAATAAAAACTTAAAGAGTCGCACGCTCTACTGACTGAGCCAGCAGGTGCTCCTAGAGCCAGTTTTAAACAATAGCATTTTTTGCTTTAAATCCTCAGTTCATGTTTTTTATTTTTTTCTGAAAGAGCAAAATAAAACTGATAAGAATGATCAAATGAACTGTTTAAAACACCTGCTGCATTCTACCTAATTATGCAGATATTACCCTTTATCCATAAAATGTCTCATTTTCCTTGAAAACATCCCCTTCCCTCTGGCTGCTTTGGTCCCCGTTTTCTTGTACACTACGGACTGTTCCAGAGAACATTTTTAATGGTCCTTACTTCAAAATCCTGCAGTCTTATGAAATGTCATTTATAATGAGACCTGCACCCCCCATCCCTTTGGAGGTATCAACCGAGGGAGATGTAAATATGCTAAGATGCTTGATAATAGGCAACAAAAATTTCACCTTTAAATAATTAGCTACAAGTTAATTTCAATTAAGAGCATTATTTATTATTTATTTATTGGGCATCAGTAAAATAATTGTATCTCTATGAAGCAAAAGAGTTTAATGACTACAAGAAGAGTCTAAATAGATGTTCCTTTGTCTTCAGGGACTGCAGCTCTCTGTCGCTGGTCTTGAACCTTCATCTAACCCTAGCATACCTGAAGCCTATGACACAATCCCATGTGTAACACAGGCTCCCTCTATGGTGCAGTAAAGAACTGGGTGGTATCTGAAATGGAGACTAATTAATTACCTGATCCTGTCATTTAACAAGACTGAGTGCCTACAACGGCATAAGCATGGTTCTAGATAATAGAGATAAAGCAGTGAATGAAACAAATTCACCACCCCCCTGGAGCTTGTATTCTATTGCAGGGAGATGGACAATACAAAAATAAATCGCTATATAATTTCAAGTAGTGATAAGTGATGTGGGCAACAAAGGCAAAAGAAAAGCTTAAATCTCCTTACTACTTACAGTCCATTGACAAATCCTTGAAATAGGCACAGTGGCATTCCTCTAGGAACTCTGCTGCCTCGATGTTAATATTTTAATAAGAGCAAAAGGTAATCTTAGCTTAACATTATTCTGAACCCCCAGGATCCTCTAAGTCTACTTTAACATATAAAAATTCCTTTGGAGGGGTGCCTGGGTGTCTCAGTTGTTAAGCATCTGCCTTCGGTTCAGGTCATGATCCCAGGGTCCTGGGATGAAGCCCCACATCGGGGCCCCACATCCACTCCCCCTGCTTGTGTTCCCTCTCTCGCTGTATCTCTCTCTGTCAAATAAATAAATAAACTCTTTAAAAAAATTCCTTTGGAAACTTCCTTTATCTCTATCCCCCAAGATATATGTTGGCAATCATCCCCCGAGCATATGACCGAAATCTGAAGGGTCTCATGACTGAGTTTTTACTAGAGAGTAATAAATGACCTTTTCCTAACAATAGATAGCCCCCTTCAAGGTCCTGGAAACCTTATTTCCAAAATACATTGGAGGCTTGTGCTTGAAAGCATATAGTCGGCCCCTCCTCATGACCCCAGTGCAGCTCTTTCTGCCCACGGGTTCTGTTCCTGTGCTTTAATAAAACCACCTTTTTGCACTAAAGACATCTCAAGAATTCCTTCTTGGCTGTCAGCTCTGACCCCACCACTTCAAACCACATCAGTAAGTACTATGAAGAAAAAAATAAAGCAGGGTAATGGAATCGAGATTGATTGGGGAGAAGATCCAGTTTAGATGGAAAGAAAATATAGTATTAGAATCTGTGATAACTGATATCTCTTAAAAGAACCTTGGTAATTCCAATAGGGATAGTAGACACAAAATTTTTTTTGAATGAATGATTGAAACACTATTTCCTCTACAATATCCAAGAATCATTGTTCTAAAAGGTTTGCTGTGGATTTTGATTAAGAGGTAAGAGATTTCAGGGCACCTGGGTGGCTCAGTTGGTTAAGCATCTGCCTTCAGCTCGGGTCATGATCCCAGAGTCCTGGGATCAAGCCCCGAATCCGAATCAGGCTCCCTGCTCAGCAGGGAGTCTGCTTCTCTCTCTCTCTCTCTACTGTTCCCCCTGCTTGTGTTCTCTCTCTCTGTCAAATAAATAAATAAAATCTTAAAAAAAAAGTGGTAAGAGATTTTAACCTCAGGAGACAGGAGTATTTGTAGAAGGTGGTGAGTGTTGTACAGAACAAAGCGCTTAAGCAGAGAGCTCTCTCAAGCACAAGAAGTCATTGACATCAAAAGTGTTAATTAAGCTTCTATATCCATATATTAGGACCATAATTGACTTAAGCAGTAGTGACAGTCTTTTGTACCACAAGCACTTGAGTTCCATGACATCTGACATCAGTGTGGGTGATCATAAGGATCAAAGAAATATAGATAAATAGAATATTATTCAAATACACAAATCAAGGCATTTCCCATTGTGTTGGGTAGTAGTCAATTAGATAAGGAATGAATAGGTCTCGAAGAGTCCTTTACTGATGAAAAATGTACTTTAGAAAAAAACATATCCTAAATCACTTCAGTATATATAAAACTAGGAGTATATAAAGAGCCTGAAGACTATTCTAAATTCCCACCACATGCTTTCTACAAACATAATAGGCTAGGGTGCCTGGGTGGCTCAGTTGGTTAAGCAGACTGCCTTCAGCTCAGGTCATGAACCTGGAGTCCCAGGATCGAGTCCCACATCGGGCTCCCTGCTTGGCAGGGAGTCTGCTTCTTCCTCTGACCCTGCCCCCTCTCATGTGCTCTCTCTCTCTCATTCTCTCTCTCTCAAATAAATAAATAAAATCTTTTAAAAAAAACATAATAGGCTACTACATCAAAAGTATTTGATGGATTTAAAATCTGTGTCTTCCAACAAGAGTCCCCATTATTATATGAAATTTTCTCAAAGGCATTCCAAGGCCTGAGCTCCTCTTCAGAAGAGTGACTATTGAATTGGAAATGTCCCATAACTTAATATTTTACCCCTCCCAGTTGATATTTTTATTTATGTGAGGATTAAAGCCTCATAGGAATGGCAGGAAGCCTCTTGATGGGGTTCAAGGCATCAGGCAGATAAGCAAGATCTTTTGCGAAGTTTCTTAACATTTTACCAGCTAGTCATTTCACTTCAGAGTAGTGCTGAGGTACTCTGATTACATGAACAGGCAGAAAATTTCACATTTTTGCTAACTTTATCCAAGCTCAAATTTTTTTTAAACGTCCCTACATTTATCTACTGTGCACTCACTACTCACAGTTAAGCTTTATACTTATATACTTATTTAACTAATTAGACAGAGAGAGGGAGGGAAAGAGAAATACCACAAAAATATCACAAATAAAGCCCGAGTCTTTTCAATATTCACTTCTTTTACATTTAGCGTGTATTAAATTGTCAGCATTTCATCATTTTCTTCTCTTTTGTGCTGCTTCACTCCAGTAGTAACTGAGAGTACTACACCATACAAAAAGGAACTTTTATCCATAAAAGAGCTTTTCTATTGAATGAATCAGAAGACAAAACCAAGGCACTTTTTAAATATATCTCTATCATTTTTTTCCCCCTCAGCTTGTTGCTCTAGACCTTGAGTTTAAACTAGTTCAGAATCAATCAACTCAACTCAGAAATAGAATGAAAGACTTCTCAGAAGAAAGTGAGAACAGAGGAAAATATATATTTTTAAATTGCCTATCGTGCCTTGTATCTCAGACAGAATTTATCAATGTCTCACACAGAATCAGGGCATGTGGTGAGGCCCTTGGAGAGCAAATGCTCAGGTCAAGCAACCAACATGGTCACATAAATTGCAATGTGGGTTGAGAGTCATTAGACAAGATAGTAAACAAAACAAAACAAAAACAAAAACAAGTGGCCAGTCCATAAAAATAAAATCTACCTTTCATTCGGTCTTATCTAGAATATAATGGTAGCTAAAAGCAAATCTGGGTTGACTTCAGAAAAGCAGTCAATTTACAATGTTACAACTCACAGGAATACTATAAAGTAAGAATGGAAACTCCCTGAGGTAGAAAGGGAAAGGGCTTTCCACTTTCTTTGGAACATACATAGAGTTATATTTATGTGGGGGCCTTGGTGAACATTTTAGGAATGAATTATTTGATTGATTTTTGAAAATTCATCATATCAAAAATTGTAAGACTATAAATTCTCAAGATTAGTGTTTCTTATATTTAACATTAGTTCTAATGGAGACTTAGTGACAGCCCAAACCATGTTGGGTATGCCCAACAGGAGTAAAGACTTCTTCAAATTTTGAATATGCATATGAAATAGAAGGATTAAAAAGAATTCCCAGGAGACCAGATCTAACTGTTTATTGTGTACACAGGAAAAGGCATAGGTGTAAAGGATTAACAATAATTGTGTGCATGCTTTGTCAGGATCATCAGTTAACCAGCAGGCTCTCATGCTTTTAGTAATCACGATGACAAAAGGAGAGCCTCAGCGTGGAGGAAAGAGAAATTGATGGGAGACATATATTACCATCAACTCAGGTAGAGCAGAACTCATTTTCTTCCAATTTCTCTTTTCTGACTGGCCATCCTTAATTTTTTTTTCTCTTTTTTGTAAACCTCATTTTTATGGGTGCTCTGAAAATATTGGTTATTGATTTTACAGTTATCATGAAGTTGATAAATGCTCAAAGTTTCTGCCCTAGGACAACCTTTTAAAATAAAATTGTAGGAAAGATGAAAAACTACGAAAAGAAAGTAGTGATGCCTATAAATGTATGTTTTTGTTATATTTATACCACATTGGTATGTCTAATTTGTCACTGAAACTTTTTAACTCATTCACTAATTCATCTATTCTTAAACTTGAATCGAGTGTTTACTATGTGCCAGACACTGTGCATGCGACCAGGGGTAAAAAGATGAAGAATACGTCATTCAGTTCTCAAGGAGTATTTATTCTCTGGGGACCCTAGTCAAGGACCAGCTGGATGAAATTGTCATAAATGTTATGCTACAGGCTTGCATAGAATATTACAGGGGAACAGAGAAGAGTGAGGTACGTCTTTAAGGAAAAGATCACATCTAACTTGAGTCTTGTGTTCAAATTGGCATTAGTTTGGCAGAGGAGGTTGTTCTGAGCCAACCAAACAGTGGATGTGAGTGAGTCATAGTAGTTCACTATTGGTAAGCCCGCCTCAGTGTTCTGCACAGTAGGCCTTTGGTATATAGTAACTGGAAGAGGAAATCTGCATACATGGATTGGTAAAGTTACAAAGATATCTCCAAAGTATTTGGGTAATGTAGTGCTGTGGTTTGAAGTGGTGGGGTTCAGAGCTGACAGCCAATAGAGAATTCTTGAGACATCTTCAGCACAAAAAGGTGGTTTTATGAAAGCATGGGGACAGGAGCCATGCACCAGGGTCATGAGGGGTAGCCACTCCTGATCATATACTTCCAAGTTGGGTGTGGGTTAGGGACAGCACAAACCTCCAAAGTATTTTGGAAACAAGGTTTCCAGGACTTTGAGGGGCTAGCTATTGTTAGGAAAAGGTCATTTATTACTTTCTAGTAAAAACTCAGTCATGGGACCTTTCAGATGTGGGTCATATGCTGCGGGGATGATTGCCAACATATATCTTGGGGGGGTAGAGATAAAGGAAGTTTCCAAAGAAATTTTTATATGTTAAAGTAGACTTACAGGGTCCCGGGGGGTCTGAATAATGTTAAACTAAGATTATCTTTTGCTCTTATTTAAGTATTAACATCGAGGCAGCAGAATTCCTAGAGGAATGTCACTGTGCCTATTTCAAGGACTTGTCAATGGACTATAAGTAGTAAGGAGATTTAAGTTTTTCCTTGCCTTTGTTTCCCACATCAATAGGATTATTCTTACAGGGCTGAGGCAGTAACTTCTTAGGTGGTATATTAAATTATTGCTACCCTTATTGTGGCAAAGATCCCCCCATTGACTAAACTCTATTCAGGCTTCTCTGAGCTTTTTTTAAACTAGGCTTGACTTTTGGCCTTCTGTGTTCATCTCTGCATTGTGCAATTTTAGTGAGAACCCTGCTAAGTCAGTTTAACTGGAACACCCCATCTTCCATATCTGATTACTCTCCATATCGAATTGGGTTCCTCATTCTCTACCATCTCCCAGGTGATTCTGATCATCCCGGCCTGCTTTCAGCAAGAATTCTGTTAGGTTGATTTAGCCAGAATCCCCCTTACCCCTGGTGTTTTCTCTTAGTAATTTTCTACCCACAGACCCTCATCCTGCTCCTTGGCTATAAATTCCCATTTACCCGTGCTATATTTCAAATTAAGTTCAACTGTAGGATTCCACTGTAATGGTACCCTACACCTAGATCCATGGTCCCCTTGAATAAAGTCTTCATCACTGTGCTTTAACAAGTGTCATTAATTTTTTCTTTAGCAACTTTTTGTTGCTATTGCTGGTATTTTTTCCCTTTTTCATCACTCTTCAGGAAGAACAACAGTGTGGTTCTCTTATATCAACGAGTGAGGACAATTACAGAGCTAAGGAATAGGGGCAAATAAGATAGAAGTAATACTAAAGACATAAGTACTTTTAAAAAATTACTAATGCTTTATAAGACATATTTTAGAGATTTCAATGGTAGTAGAAAGTAGTTTTTTAATTAATTTATATAAACTCAGTGGAAGGTAGTAGAAGCAAATATTCAAACCATACTATTGTTTGTATGAAATAAATCCTTCAAACCCAAATATAATACTTCTATGTAAGAGGCCAGTTGAATTTCTTAATATCACATTACCTGGTAAAATTTACAGGGATAGGAAAATGTTTTTAGTAGTAAATAATATCTCATGTCTATTGAACATTACAAAAGTTGTTTCTTAAAGGGAGATCAAGCATCAGTCTGACTATAAGAAATATATTACAGATTTTTTTTTAAAACTCTTCTCTTGTTTTTATAAGAAAGAGAAGTAAAATGTGTCTTCCATGCATTGGTTTGGAATACTGAGGTATTTGTCTTTCCTGCTTGAGTAGAACTGGCCATGTTTTGATTCCACACATTGTCATAAAAAATAATATTAAAGAGTTGCTCCAGCAGTGACTACCCTTCCCCAACCTTGCCCTCATCTCTTTCCTTATATAATTGGGCCCTACGTGGAAATATATAATGAGAAATCAGAAAGAACTTCTGTTGAATAGCCTTGGGAGATGTGGACTGGTAGCTTGCTCTGCTCTAAATGGACAGACATCTCTTCTTTCATTATCTAATAAAATACTTGGTTTTGCTTAGAGATAAATTTGATTGAGCCAGATAGGTGGCCAGGGGATGATTTTTAATAAACTCGTTTCTACCTCACCTAACCCAAGAAGCTTTTAGGAATCCGTGCATAATGTGCATGAGGCTCTGGACTACTAGTCTTATATAAATGTTTTATCTAATTCCCATAATAAGACTATGAGGTAAGTACATTTATTACCCCATTTTACAAATATAGAAACTGAGGCTTATAATTAAGTAGTTTTTCAAGGACACAAAGTTAACAAGTGGTGGAACAGGGAATTAATTTTTTTTTTTTATTTCTAAAATTTCAAGTTCAACGGTCTTAACTATTATGTCATATTAAAGTAGGCATATTTTTATTGTTTACATGTTGGTAATATTATTAGGTGTGGGGGAAAATATAGTTAAGGATAGATCCCCAGCGGCTGGATGAGTTTTTATTCACATATACAACTCTATGCAAGTCTAAACTACTACCTAAACGGTGAACTCAGTGCTGGCATTCTCTCTAACATGGTTTAATTCTTACGTATTTCTCAACTGGGTTTCAGCAAAAACTGTATTTAGTTGGCCCTGAAAGAAATCTAATACTTTGCCTGTGACTTTCAGAAAAGGATGTGTGCACACGGGGTAAAAACCTCCTAAATTAAATTTGCAAAATAAACTCATCATTTCTAGTTGTCTCTGTTGTGCATAAAGCACAAGGAGTGCTTATGCCATAGCTCTCAGAGGACTTTTTAAACACTGTGACAGGTTGAAGAACTGGAAGGTAAGAGTCTGGAACAGCAGAGGCTAGACATACAAGTCACTACTTGTCTTGCCTAATTAATATCAGCAGAGTTTAAGAAGGTCCGACACCTGTATGTGAATCAGGGAATTAGGATCAAAGAGATTCTTCCATGATCTGACTTTGGTTTGCACTCCCAAGTGTACCTTGCTCTTGCAAATCTATTTTTCATTTTCACCATCTGAAAAAAAGAAGCTTTCTGCTTTAACTAGAGGCAATAAAACATGGAAGTAGAATCGATGAGTCATAAATTAGCTATTCAAAATTTCATTAAGTATAAGCTAGATAGGATACCTATTTAGGGCATGGTGTTACTAGAAGTGGTCAGTGGTTGTGTTCATAGATTTAGTTGTCTCCACAGTTTATGTTATGAAAAATAAACTTATCCTTTACGAGAGTTGCCCTGGTAAGCTTTGGAAATCCACCTTGTCTAGCACAGAGATGACAATTCTATCTTTAAGATACAGAACTTAAATAAAATTACTACTCTTTGTTACAGGTAGTGTATGGTTGCCTGCCAAATGGTTCTAACCCACTGAATGACATCTGAGGGAGACTAGGAAGAACTAAAATACACTGGAGATGATATAGGAAAGAAATCGAATGACGAGGCAGAATTTAGGAGAGGAAAGCCGTTAGCAGAAATATTTTTAAGCATTTAGAGAATACTTTGCTTATAAAATGCTTTATAATTTTTTTTTTTTTTTTTGATTCTTGTAGGCTTTCAGCACCAATGTCAGTTCTATGGTATTGTTCTCTCAGACATTTAGGCTGAATAGTTTGGGTTTATATATTGGAAGATCTTGCTAACATCAACCCGCCTTTAAGACTGAAGCATCAAAATACTCCGAAAGGTCACACTAAAAAAATCAGACATGACCTCTCAGCTTGAGAGACCCAAATCATTTTTTTTTTTAAGTTCTTCCCTTCATTCACTGAAGGGTTTTGTGCTAATATTCTTCCCATTTTGGAGACAATGAAATGGAGCTTCATTAAGGAAATGAATCTCACATCTTTCTCATTTTACAGACTAATAAAACTAATAACTTAGTTATTATAAAAGTGAATAAACCAGTCATAAACCAAGACAAAGACTTAGCTTTAAATTAGCTCCTTTGCTTTCTAGTTGTTAGTAGTAAATTGTCATACTCAGTTGTATGCATGTGTTTTGGATCACATGGACAATGAAAAATAAAATTCCTTATATTTTAAACATACCTTATTTAAATATAAAATATAAAAATTTGGACAATTAGTTTCTTTAAACGAGTCAGAAATAACTCATAAATTTTCAGAAACTCTATAGAAGTGCATTTTTAATATGTTCAACAAAATTCCCTTGGGTTTACCTGTATTTATGTGGACCGTTCTTGTAGTTCAACTTGCATGTGCAATTTGAAATGGTCTGTATCAAGGGTAAATTATAGCTTGTATAGGATATATCCTATCACCATTTTGTAAATGTTTTAGTAGAATAGAACCATTCACATTCATTTATGTATTACTTGTATTTATGTATTGATTTTGTGTTATTTGTGACAGAGAGTATGGCCTACAAGACTAGAATATTTACTATCTGGACTTAAAATAAAAAGTTTTGCTGATCCCTATCATCTTTGATACAAGCAGGGAACCTAGTCCTCATTTATTATAGTAAAAATATATAAGGGTTTACGTACTTACATATATGCGAAGTCATGCAACCAACATTTATTGAACTTATATTAGGTGCCAGGCAGAGTGTTTAAAATGTCTGCAAATACAGAGATTAAAATTCAAGATTAAGAAAATATTCTACCAAAAGTTTCTCATCTCCAAACTTTTTATTGGTACGTTTTCAGCAACTTAGAAAGTTGCCAACAATCCAACATAGGAAGTAAAGAAGTATTAACTCACTAGAGATGGATTCAATCCATTTCATTCCATTTCAGATCCACATAGGAAGCTGGTCATTGCATTTGCACATAAGCCAACCCAAGGTATTTAAAGTGAGACATGTACTACTCTTCTCAGAATTCATTTATCAAACAAGTTACAGCAATCAAAGAGGATTAAAGGAGGAAAACTCTTACTGTATGCAATGTTATGCAATGTACCGAATCACGGAAAAGGAGAGCAATATAATTCTATGATTCTAAAATGCTGTAGATCCTGAAGGTTTTAAAATAATTGTGATGACATAATGCTGTGTGTTTTACAAGTAGCACATGAAGAGGGCCTCTAAATTGCTAAAGAAAATTTAGAGGGTTCAGAGTTCAAAAAGCCAAGAATTAACTATTACTGTAGCATGATTATGACCCAAACTTTGCAATGTATTTGTCCTGATTTGGAAGAAACACGGATACTTTAGTTTTGTTTTGTTTTTATTTTAATAATCCTCTTTAACCAGAAAACTGGACCAGGGATGAGGACCATTTTTAAATAAACAACTTGCAAGAACAGCTTAAGACCATAATTCATTAGAGGGTTGTTACTGTAACAAATGTGTTCATTTTCCCAACTTGCACATTCAACCATTTTGAATGTTCTATAGATTAATTCATAGCCAAGGGAAAGGTTTTCTAGACTTTAAAACTATTTATTAAGTACTATAGCAAATAGAAAATGTTATAAATAAATTTATCTTAAGTTCAACTCAATGAGCATAACATACTAAATTTTAAAAATGGCAAAAATGTTATATGAACCACATAAGCTATGACATAAATTATATTACACATACATTTATTTTAAAAATCTGTAAAATTTCACCAAGCTTTCACTTGTTTTAGCCACAGTTATTATATATATAGAAAATGATGAACCTAGATTACCAAAATAAGGGCATGAATGTATTTTATGTTTTATCAAGATTTGTCTTTTGACTGGATTTTCTCTTGAGTTTAGTCTTGCCATACTAGGAAAAATAGCCTTATGCCATCAATTAGAATTGAGGTGTGAGTAAATTAGGAAGGGTTCATCTCTTCCCACATAATGCCAACCATGGATATAGAGTAGGAACATGACAATATGGCAATAATAGTTTTCTTCCATACATTTTTTTAAATAACGAAAACCTGTTATTTCAAAGGATATTTGCTCCGGTTATTACCTGTTGAGACAATCTTATCCTTTTCCTCCCTCTTCTTCTTTTTTTCCTGTACAGTTCTTATCATCCCCTATTACTCTACAAAATTCACTCATTTGTATGCTACTGTTCATTGTCTGACCCTTCTGCTACAGTATAAAGCTTGGGAGGGCAGGGATTTTGTCGGTTTTGTTCCTCTTGCTTTTTACCTGCCTGGAACATACTTGGCACACAGGAGAAATTCAGTACATATTTGTGGAAGAAAGGCAAGAAGGGGGAAAGCAAGGAAGGAGAGAATGGCTACCATTTGAGAGAACTGTTAAGGTGAATCAATAAGGATTATAAGATATAGCAAGGCAGTGAGGCACATCAACAAAATTAGTAAAATCCTGCTTTCTTCTCTTTCAGCAGGATTACCTTTTCCCCTAAACAATGAGACCTGGCTGAGAGCAGGTGGTAGCTGAAATCCTGTCCAAGCTCCACTTACCAAATCCTGAACCCAGATGTTACTTGTCTCCCCCAGAGGGAGAGTCTTTTTCTAACTAACACAGAGGCCCAGTGTGGGCCAGCAATAGTCTGCATTTACTCATCATTTGCTATAATCTTCATTCTTGACCTGATGTTCTGTCAATGCAACAAAGGTTTTCCTTGTTTATTCTGATGATTTATCCTAAATTTAGCATGTTTTTTTCTATTAAAGAAATTTTCTGATTCTTTTTTTTTTAAAGATTTTATTTATTTATTTGACAGAGAGAGACACAGTGAGAGAGGGAACACAAGCAGTGGGAGTGGGAGAGGGAGAAGCAGGCTTCCCGCGGAGCAGGGAGCCTGATGCGGGGCTCGATCCCAGGACCTGGAATCATGACCTGAGCCAAAGGCAGACGCTTAACCACTGAGCCACCCAGGCGCCCCCTGATTCTTTTTTTAATTTAAAGTCTTATTTCTGTTTTCAAGAGAAACACATTCCACTGTTAATCCTCATTGTAGAATTCTGCTAGAGTAAATACTCAATGAATAAGAACTTCCCTACATATAAAACACAGGGCCTTTTATTTTGTTTTGTTTTATTTTATCTTTTCCTTTCTGAAATAGAGGTCAAACTTGTGGATTGAATAATTGGTCCCAATTTTTCATCCCTCGTGGAATTCACCTTTTCACTACGGCTTTATCATGGTCAGGAGTATTTCCCTGTCCTTTGGCTTGGGTTCAGAGTTCTTTATTTTATTTATTTATTTATTTGTTTGTTAGTTTGTTTATTTGATAGAGAGAGAGCACAAGCAGGGGGAGCAGCAAAGGGAGAGGGAAAAACAGGCTCTCTGCTGAGCAGGGAGCCTGATTCAGGTCTAAATCCCAGGACCCTGGGATCATGACCTGAGCCGAAGGTGGATGCTTAACTGACTGAGCCACCCAGGCACTCTGAGTTCAGAGTTCTGATATGCTTTGGTCACTGGCACATTGATAGGAGTGATACTATGTTTTAAGAAGGTCTCATGCATTTCCACTTGCTGTTTTGTACCTCTGCCATTGCCACCAATAAATCATGGCTCAAGCAACCTGGTGGCAAAAAGAGGATGGAAGACATGTGGAAGAGAGTTTTCCAGCTGCCCTCCAGAGTGGCTGCCTGTAGCACATGAGCTCCAGGAGTTGCAGGAATAAGAACCACCAGCTGAGCCTACCCTCAATTAACCAAAATGGCCAACCTGCAGATTCATAAGAATCATCAATTTTGCTTCAAGCCCCTGAATTCTGCATTGTTTTGTTATGCAGTATTTTTGGACAGTGGCTGACTGACACAAAAGCTAACTATACTTTTTTGTGAATACCTGAAATGAACAGTTACATACAATTCAGGAGCCATATGCTGTGTGTGGCACCCAACAACAAGGCAAGAAATTTTAATGTGCTTTACAATACTCTACTTAATTTTATCCAGAGGTCTCTGCACCATTTTTCTTAATATGATTTATGTGTATGCATTTATGTTCAAACTTATGATGTGCTAGCAAAATATTTCACGACTCTTTTTCCACCTTTTACATGAACATCAAGATGTACAAATTGGAATAAGGGACATCCATCATATGTCTTTTTGTTCTTCTTGAAAATAGCGCTTACCTTTTCATTTGGACTTTTTTACAACCACTGCAGCAATTATATCTGTTTTGTACTTCATCCCTTCTGTGAATTAATTGTCATCTCGATGTATTACCATAAAAATAGGGATTCCTAGGGAAGATGCTTTCACAGAATTGACTTAATTATTCAGAGACCAATTATCCTGTTCTAGACTATTCACATGGTTTTTATTTCCTCTCTTCTCCCTACCTTTGAATATTTCTCAGTCCATTAACAATCCATTTTGCTTCTCATTAACATCTCTGGCAGAAAGCATGGTGAAAGAGATAATTGAGACTTTGGGAAATGATAAAACTTTTGAATTAACTGAACTCTGGATACTCTTATCTTACTCTCTACCTTATAAAGACAAATACCTGAGTTTATTGCATTTATAGGTAAACCTAGACTGAAAAAGCCTTATTATGATGGTTTTTCAGATTCATAAATATGTAAGAAGGGCATCAAAATATCCTCTTTTCATAACTTTAAGCTGAAATTATAGCAGTGTTAGCCTCTTCTATTAAATCCTTTTGATATGCCCTGGCCTTCAGCTTTGAGGTTGTAAGTTCATGATGACAGTTATTAACTATTATATTCCAGTTCTGTAACAGGGGGTGGGGGGCTCTGCAAACTACATTTCTTCTTTGCCAGCTATCCTCCTGTTTGTTCTGTCAATGGAGGGCACTAAAGGAGCTGAAAGGTAGTTGGAGAGAGAAGGCACTTGCTTCTTCTAGGGGTGTAATGCTCCTGTTAGCCTCATGTCAGCCATAGCTTCTAATCTTAGTAGTAGCTCTTGGTTCTAGCTTCTTGCTTTCTTCCATGTTCTTAGAATCAACTTCATGGCATTTCTTTGGAGAAAGTTGTAGCAGTTGTTAAGGCCCTCTTATCCAGGTTAGCAGGGCATATCTTTTGGGCTCTTGAGGTACTAGCTGTCCGCAGGGATTCTTATTTCTAAGAGAGCTGAGTCACAACTTCTCAAAGTCTATTCGCTAGCGTCCCGAAAATCAACCTCTTCCCTTGTTCCTTGCATTCTAAGGATGATAGATGCTTCCTTCAGTTACTAACTCCGTGTTAGTCCAGTTTGGCTTGTTCAGTTTTTCAATGATTCTTTAAACAATTCCTATATTAGATTTTCTCTGTTGAACTAACCAGTGTATTTCTCATTTGCTGGCTGTGTCTTGATGATATAGTGCTAAATTTAGATGTTAAACACCATAAAGACTAAATCTTTTGGCTTGCTTTTTTGCCTTATCTCCTTAGCTCATAGCTCACTATAAAAATGCTCGCTCCATATATAATACAGGAGATTTCCCTGGCCTCATGCTCTGATCACTAAGCATCTATTTTACATTGTTTGTCTAAGCATCTATTTTACATTGTTTGTATCTAATACATATTGGCTTACTCATGTAAAGTAGTTCATTTACACTATTCCCCTCATCAGACACTGAGATCTAATTGTCATGCTCTCTGAATCTTTTAAATAGTCTCTCTTCCACATGTTGTCATTATTTGGTGCATTTCTATCCTCAGGGAACAATGTAGCACCCTCATCCTCATCGACCACTTGATGAGACTAAACAGTGTTGGTGTCAGCCTGACTCTCACTTGAGTTTTCATTATTTGCCCCCAAGTTGGCAAAATTTCCTCCCACAAGGGTCGATGTGGGGCTTTCACATTAGGCCTATTAGTTTTAAGTAAGGGGTGGCCGTGGCCAATTCTAGTCTATTTCCATTGTGCCTTCTTTCCTCAAAGCATCCCACTGGTCATTATGACATGATATTGTATAATAAAGTCTGTAATTAGTGCTGAGAAAAATGGCTCAGAAGCAATGTCTGAGCCTTTATTCAGCAATCACTGTGTTGCTTTCCAGAATCTCATGTTTCTCTTCCTGAGTCAAGCCAGCCCTGAGGCCAGTTGGCTTTTCTGTTTCATCATTTCTTCACACTTATATTGTTGGTTCTGTATATTGTCACTGAAGCAGTGACACACTATACTGGAATCTGGTATTGGCCACAAGGCTCAAAAATGAAGTCCCTCCCACCCCTGAAACCAACTAGATGAATCATGACTTCTGTATCTCAAGAAATTTTCTCTCCAAGCATAAGCTTCAGATTTTATCTATGTCAAATGTCTATGGACTTTTGCCATTTATTTTTCATGTATAAAACACTTGGTAGCAGCCTCTGAAGAGAAGGATCTGTTGTTTCATGATAGTTTTCATGCTTACTCATGAGCTTTTTGGAAGTGCCAAGAAAGCAAACAACAAAATAAATTAGAATTGAATTAAATGGGACACTCAGGAAATATTCAAAGTGGATTTCTAAATATATATATATACCCAGAGTTTTCTTTCTTCCTTTTCTTTCTTTCCCCTTCTTCCTTTTTTTATTTTTGCTTTTATCAGCTACATTTAATGGAATCTGATGTTCATACCTGCTGTCATGTGTGGACTGACTGTGAACCAAATGGAAGATAACACTGAAAAAGGCGGGGAGTCTTATTTTAGTAACAAAATGTAAATCCTGAACTTTGAAATATTTATTTTAGTCATTTCGCCTACAGAAGATCTTTTTCCTTCCCCTTTCCCCGAGGTAATTTAATGGCTAATTGTTGGTAATCAGACTTAAATTTATAAAATGCTTGATACTGTTTTAGAGAAAAGTTTAGGCAGGCAGTAAGGGAAGAAAATGTGTAGAAGGAGAGATTCAGAAGACCAGAAGTTTCACCTCAGGAAAAATGGTAATGAAGACTGGCTAAAAAGAAATGTCTATTTGCCATGGCTTTTTTTTTTTTTTCAGACTCCTAAGAAGTTGTGCTATTATAATTTTCTCATCATGTCTTTCTTGTCTCCTACTCAGAAGAAGGATCTTAAGATGTATAACATCGATGTAATAATGATGGGAACGTATAGTATTTTCCACTGGCTCGAAGAGTACCAGCATTTCTGGAAGGAAGAAAACTGGGTCACACAGCCAGTGCATGAATTTGAGGTGACCCACAAAAGACAGTGGTGCTCTTTTCCATATCTGGAGGTTTTATCTGGGCCAAAATAATGCACTTTGCCTTTGCCTCCAACAACTTGAGCTGGCTGGATTCCATCCAGGAAGATAATGCTGACCAATCCTGGGGGAGCAAGCAGCAGTAGCTCCTCTCGCACTGCATGTCATGTGGTATCACCATTTCTCCTAAAAGCCTCGTTGACCATTTGACATGTAATAATCATTAAACCATACAGATTTGCATTTCTTAGGGGCCAAATTGTAACTTTGAATATTGACTCAGACGTTTCTGTGCCTAGAGGTCACCTAGCATACTTCATAAAGCAAATCTTTCTATAAAGGGTTAAAATCATTTCTGAATTCTTAAATGGAGAGTAAATATTTATGGAACACCTACTATGAATCAGTCTTGTTCTATGTATTTATACACATGGTCATTTAATGCTGAGAATAAAAATTTCTATTTTGTAGATCAAAGAAACTGAATATTGGCATCATTAAGAATATCCATGGAATATAGCTATTGTTATCCTCAGTTGAGAGGTAAAGAAAATGAACTTAACTTGTGTGCTAGAAGATATGAATGTGATTATAGATAATAGAATTATTTTTAATAGGAAAAAATAGAGTACTGGAAGATACTCAAGTGCAGGGAGAATAAATAAATAAATTTTGGTGGATATATCCAAGAGAATACTATGAAGCAATGAATATACATAAAATATAACTACACATATCAACATGGGTGTCCCTCAAAAAATGATGTTGAATGAAAATTTGTAACAAGAATATGATTCTATTAATGTGGACTTCAAAATATGTAAGATGAAACAATATATTATTTAGGAATACAAAGATATGTAGCGAGGGTAAAGAAAAAACAAACAAAGAGGGGCACCTGGATGGCTCAGTTGGTTAAGTGTCTGACTCTTGATTTCAGCTTGGATCATGATCTTAGTGTCATGAGATCGAGCCCCCATTGGGCTCTGTGCTGGGCATGGGGCCTGCTTAAGATTCTCCCTCTCCCTCTGCCCCTCTCCCCAAAAAGAAAATAAAAAACAACACAAAAATAATAGATTTAAAAATTCCTCTGGAGTAAGGAGAGAAGGATTTAAGAAAAATCATCAAGGAGCCTTGACAAAGTTCTGTTTCTTAAGTTGTGTGGTGGATATCCAGGTGTTAAATTTTATTACTTTTTCAAACTGTGCATATTTATCATATATACTCTTCTTTATGCATGACACAAAGAAGGACAAGAAAATAGGTAAAGACAGCCTAATCAACTCCTAATACCCTAAACTCAGTGCCCCGTCCACCATGTTACAGTAATAATGAATGATGCCTGCAGTTCTGTTTACTTCCACATATAAGCAAAAATCTTTGTTAAGATACCAAAGAGATAAGGAGGACTGAATATAAAATGCAATATATTATATATAAATGTATATAAGAAAGTTTATCTGAAATATATAAAGAACTTATACAACTCAGTAGAAGAAACAAACAACAACAGCAAAACCCAAATCCAGTTAAAAATGGGCAGAGGAACTGAAGAGACATTTTTCTGAAAAGACATTGAAATTACCAACAGTTATATGAAAAGATACTTAACATCGCTCATCGTTAGGGAAATGCAAATCAAAACCACAATGAGATGTCATCTCGCACCCGTTAGAATGGCTATTATCCAAAAGACTAGAAATAACAAGTGGTGATGAGGATGTAGAGAAAAGGGAAACTGTGCATTATTTTTGGGAATGTAAATTGGTGCAGCCACTATGAAAAACAGTATGGAATTTCCTCAAAAAATTAAAAGCAGAACTATCATATCATCCAGCTATTTCACTTCTGGATATATATCCAGAGGAAATGAAAACACTGTCATGTTCATTGTAGCATCATTCACAATAGCCAAGATATGGAAACAACCTAAGTGTCCACTGATGGATGAATGGATAAAGAAAATGTGATACATATATACGATGTAATATTATTCAGCCATAGAAAGAAGGAAATCTTGCCATTTGCAACATGGATGGACTTTGAGGGCATTATGCTTAGTGAAATAAGTGAAACAAAGAAAGACAAATACTATATGATCTCACTTATATGTGGAATCTAGAAAACAAAACACAAGCTTACATATACAGATTATAGATGGGTGGTTGCCAGAGGCAGGGGCTAGGGGGTGGACAAAATGGGTGAAGGGGGTCAAAAGGTATAAACTTCCAATTATAAAATATCATGGGATGTAGTGTACAGCATGGTGACTGCAATTAATAATACTCTATTGTATACCTGAGAGTTGTCAAGATAGATCTTAAAAATTCTCATCACAAGAAAAAAACCTGTAACTATGTGGTGTTGGCTGTTAACTAGACTTATTTTAGTGATCATTTCACAGTATATACATATATTGTACACCTGAAACTAATGTAATATATGGCAATTATGTGTCAGTAAAACAAAAAAAATTATTTATTTTTATAGACAAAGTCTTAATTATTTGTTTGTTTGTTTATTTTTTTGACACAGATCAAGAGAGAGAGAGAGCACTAGCAGGGGGAGTAGGAGAGGGAAAAGCAGACTCCTGCTGAACAGGGAACCAGACGTGGGTTTCGATCCCAGGACCCTGGGATCATAACCTGAGCTGAAGGCAGACACTTTTTTTTTTTAATTTAATTTTATTATATTATGTTAGTCACCATACAATACATCATTAGTTTTTGATGTAGTGATCCACGATTCATTGTTTTCATATAACACCCAGGGCTCCATGCAGTATGTGCCCTCTTTAATACCCATCACCAGGCTAACCCATCCTCCCACCCCCCTCCCCTCTAGAACCCTCAGTTTGTTTCTCAGAGTCCACAGTCTCTCATGGTTCATCTCCCCCTCCGATCCCCCCGCTTCATTTTTCCCTTCCTTCCCCTAATGTCCTCCATGCTCTTCCTTATGTTCCACAAATAAGTGAAACCATATGATAATTGACTTTCTCCGCTTGACTTATTTCACTTAGCATACTCTCCTCCAGTCCCATCCACATTGATGTAAAAGTCGGGTATTCATCCTTTCTGATGGCTGGGTAATATTCCATTGTATATATGGACCACATCTTCTTTATCCATTCATCTGTTGAGGGGCGTCTCAGCTCTTTCCACAGGGTGGCTATTGCGGACATTGCTGCTATGAACATTGGGGTGCATATGGCCCTTCTTTTCACTACATCTGTGTCTTTGGGGTAAATACCCAGTAGTGCAATTGCTGGATCATAGGGTAGCTCTATTTTTAATTTTCTGAGGCACCTCCACACTGTTTTCCAAAGTGGCTATACCTACTTGCATTCCTACCAACAGTGTAAGAGGGTTCCCCTTTCTCCACAACCTCTCCAACATTTGTTGTTTCTTGCCTTGTCAATTTTTGCCATTCTAACTGGTGTAAGGTGGTATCTCAATGTGGTTTTGATGTGAATTTCCCTGATGGCTAATGATGATGAACATTTTTTCATGTGTCTGTTAGCCATTTGTATGTCTTCTTTGGAGAAGTGTTTGTTAATGTCTTCTGCCCATTTTTTGACTTATTTGTTTTTTGGGTGTTGAGTTTGAAAAGTTCTTTATAGATCTTGGACACCAGCCCTTTATCTGTAGTGTCATTTGCAAATATCTTCTCCCATTCTGTGGATTGCCTCTTTGTTTTGCTGACTGTTTCCTTTGCTGTGCAGAAGCTTTTTATCTTAATGAAGTCCCAGAAGTTCATTTCTGCTTTTGTTTCATTAGCCTTTGGAGATGTATCTTGAAAGAAGTTGCTGTGGCTGATGTCAAAGAGGTTACGGCCTATGTTCTCCTTTAGGATTTTGATGGATTCCTGTCTCACATTGAGGTTTTTCATCCATTTTGAGTTTATCTTTGTGTATGGTGTTACAGAATGGCTGAGTTTCATTCTTCTGTATATAGCTGTCCCATTTTCCCAGCACCATTTATTGAAGAGACTGTCTTTTTTCCATTGCATATTTTTTCCTGCTTTGTTGAAGATTATTTGACCATATTGTTGAGGGTCCATATCTGGTCTCTCTATTCTGTTCCATTGGTCTATATGTCTGTTTCTGTGCCAGTACCATGCTGTCTTGGTGATCACTGCTTTGTAATATAGCTTGAAATCAGGCAATGTGATGCCCCCAGCTTTGTTTTCCTTCAAAATTTCCTTGGCAATTCGGGGCCTTTTCTGATTCCATACAAATCTTAGGATTGTTTGTTCCAGCACTTTGAAAAATGTCATTGGAATTTTGATCGGGATGGCATTGACGGTATAGATTCCTCTGGGTAGCATAGACATTTTAACAATGTTTATTCTTCTGATCCATGATCATGGAATGTTTTTCCATCTTTTTATGTCTTCTTCAATTCCTTTCATGAGTGTTCTGTAGTTCCTAGAGTACAGATCCTTTACCTCTTTGGTTAGGTTTATGCCAAGGTATCTTGTGGTTTTTTGGTGCTATTGTAAATGGAATCATTTCTCTAATTTTTCTTTCTACAGTTGCATTGTTAGTGTATAAGAAAACAACTGATTTCTGTGCATTGATTTTGTATCCTGCCACATTACTGAATTGCTGTATGAGTTCTAGTAATTGGGGGAGGGGAGTCTTTTGGATTTTCCACATAAAGTATCATATCATCTGCGAAGAGAGAGAGTTTGACTTCTTCTTTGCCAGTTTGAATACTTTTTATTTCTTTTTGTTGTCTGATTGCTATTGCTAGGACTTCTAGTACTATGTTGAACAATAGTGGTGAGAGTGGGCATCCTTGTCATGTTCTTGATCTTAAGGGAAGGGCTCTCAGCTTTTCCTCATTGAGGATGATATTTGCTGTGGGTTTTTCACAGATAGGTTTTATGAACTTGAGGAATGTTCCCTCTATCCCTATACTCTGAAGAGTTTTAATCAGGAAAGGATGCTGTATTTTGTCAAATGCTTTTTATGCATCAATTGAGAGGACCATATAGTTCTCTCTTCTCTTATTAATGTGTTCTATCGCATTGATTGATTTGTGAATGTTGAACCACCCTTTCATCCCGGGGATAAATCCCACTTGGTAGTGGTGGATGATCCTTTTAATGTATTGTTGGATCCTATTAGTTAGGATTTTGCTGAGAATTTTGGAATCCATATTCATCAGGGATATCTGTCTGAAATTCTCCTTTTTGAAGGGGTCTTTGCCTGGTTTGGGGATTAAGGTAATGCTGACCTCATAGAATGAGTCTGGAAGCTTTCCTTCTGTTTCTACTTTTTGAAACAGCTTCAGGAGAATAGGTATTATTTCTTCTTTGAATGTTTGGTAGAATTCCCAAGGGAACCTATCAGGCCCTGGACTCTTGTTTTTTGGGAGGTTTTTGATCACTGCTTCAATCTCGTTACAGGTTATTGGCCTATTCAGGTTGTCAATTTCTTCCTGTTTCAGTCTTGGCAGTTTATAGGTTTCCAGGAATGCATCCATCTCATCCAGGTTGCTCAATTTATTGGCATATAGTTGTTGATAATAACTTCTAATAATTGTTTCTATTTTCTTGGTGTTAGTCGTGATCTCTCCCCTTTCATTCATAATTTTCTTAATTTTGATCCTTTCTCTTTTCTTTTGGATAAGTCTGGCCAGTAGTTTATTGATCTTATTAATTCTTTCAAAGAACAAGTTTCTAGTTTCATTGATCTGATCTACTGCGTTTCTGGTTTCTAATTCATTGATCTCTGCTCTAATCTTAATTATATCCCTTCTGATATGTGGCTTAGGCATTGTTTGTTGCTTTTTCTCAAGTTCTTTAGGTGTAAAGTTAGATGGTGAATTCGGGATTTTTCTATTTTTTTGGGTGAGGCTTGGATGGCTATGTATTTCCCCTTTAGGACTGCCTTTGCAGTGTCCGGTAGGTTTTGGACAGATGTGTTTCCATTCTCATTGGTTTCCATGAATTGTTTAGGTTCTTCTTTGATTTCCTGGTTGACCCAAACATTCTTGAGCAGAGTGGTCTTTAGCTTCCAAGTGTTTGAATTTTTGCCAAATTTTTTCTTGTGATTGAGTTCCAGTTTTAAAGCATTATGGTCTGAGAATATGCAGGGAATAACCTCAATCTTTAGGTATGGGTTGAGACCTGATTTGTGACCCAGAATGTGGTCTATTCTGGAGAAAGTTCCATGTGTGCTCAAGAAGAATGAGTATTCTGTTGTTTTAGGGTGGAATGTTCTGTATATATCTATGAGGTCCATCGGGTCCAGTGTGTCATTCAAAGCTCTTGTTTCTTTGTTGATTTTCTGCTTAGATGATCTGTCTATTGCTGAGAGTGGAGTAGTGAGGTCACCTACAATTAATGTATTGTTATCAACATGACTCTTTATTTTGGTTAACAGTTGGCTTATGTAGATGGCTGCTCCCATGTTGGGGGCATAGATATTTACAACTGTTAGATCTTCTTGTTGGATAGACCCTTTAAGAATGATATAGTGTCCTTCTGTGTCTCTAACTACAGTCTTTAGCTTAAAATCCAATTTGTCTGATATAAGAATTGCTACCCCAGCTTTCTTTTGAGGTCTGCTGGCATGGAAGATGGATCTCCATTCCTTCATTTTCAGTCTGGATTTATCTTTTGGTTCAAAACGAGTCTCTTGTAAACAGCATATGGATGGGTCCTGTCTTTTCATCCAATCTGCAACCCTGTGCCATTTTATGGGAGCATTTAGGCCATTCACATTGAGCATGATTATTGAAAGATATGAATTTATTGTCATCATGTTGCCTGTGAAGACCTTGTTTTTATAGACTGTCCCTGTAAATTTCTGTCCTATATCACTCTTGGGGTCTTTCCCCTTTTATAGAACGCCCCTTAATATTTCTTGCAGGCCCGGCTTAGTGGTCACATATTCTTTCAGTTTCTGCCAGTCTTGGAAGCTCTACATCTCTCCATTCATTCTAAATGACAGCGTTGCCGGATAAAGTGTTCTTGGCTGCATGTTCGTCTCATTTAGTACCCTGAATATGTCTTGCCAGTCCTTTCTGGCTTGCCAGGTCTCTGTGGATAGGTCTGATGTTATTCTGATGTTCCTCCCTCTGTATGTAAGGAATCTCTTCCCCCTAACTGCCCTTAAGATGGTTTCCTTGGTTCTAAGATTTGCAAGTTTTACTGTTACATGCTGGGGCATTGGCCTGTTTTCCTTGATCTTGGGAGGGGTCCTCTCTGCCTCTAGGACACGAATGTTTGTTTCATTCCCCAGATTAAGGAAGTTCTCAGCTATGATTTGCTCAAATATATCTTCTAGTCCTCTCTCTCTCTCCACCCCCTCAGGGATCTCAATAATTCTGACTTTGGAATGTTTCATGGTGTCACTTACTTCTCTGATTCTATTTTCATGGATTTTGAATTGTTTTTCCCTGGCCTCCTGTTTTTCCTTTTTGTCTATTAATTGATCTTCTAGATCACTTATTCATTGTTCTGCCTTGCTTACCCTAGCTGTTAGACCATCTAGATTATATTGGATCTCATTGATAGCATTTTTAAGTTCTGCCAATTCAGCTTTCATTTCTGCCCTTAGAGACTCTATGTTGCCATTAATCGATTTCTCCATTCTAGCAATTGTCTTCACAATTGCTACCCTGAATTCCATCTCCGACATCTTGGTTATATCTGTATCCATTCATAAATCTGTGGCATAAGTCATAGTCTCTGAGTCTTTCCTATTTTGGGGGTTCCTCCACCTAGTCATTCTGTTGAGGGGTGGTTGAGGGAATGCATAGAGTCTAAATTATTGACCAGAACCCAAGCAAGATGCACCTGTTTTACAGGGACCTTAGGGTTGCTGGCCTCTTTTTCTCCCAGCCTGTCTTCTGGGGGAGGGACCTGCTGTGCTATTACTCAGGCAACCCTGTCTGGGCAGAGTTGCCCTGCCCCCTGTGGCAGGAGATGGGCTCAGTGAAAACTGTTTTGGGGGGGGTTTTGTTCTCTGGCACTTTCCCTGGTGGCTTTCTGAGTCTCTTCCGAGAATTAGAGCGGAAGAGATCATTTCCAACCCCCTCTGCCTCAGAGCGGAGAGATCTGCAGCCTTCAGTGAGCTCTCCAGGCCTCACAATCTCTGTTTCTGTCTGTGCGGCTATAAACTGCAACATTCTGGGTTGTGCACCTCTCAGCAGCGCTCCCAGTCTTTGCCTCCTGGTCGGGGCATGTCTCTGCCCTTTGTTCTTCTAAAACCATCAGCTGCTCCCAGTTCGCACACGCAGCCCCGCCACTCTTGCTTTCAGTCTGGGGGGCTGCCCTAAAGTCCTTTCCCCATCGCTACCAGTCTGTGAATCTGTGCCCCGTCCCCAGTGTGGGAGGCTATCGCTCACCAGTTGTGTAGGATCCCGACTACCAGGCTCCCTCCCCCCCCTTCCATTTATCCTCCAATATCTTCCCGCAGAATCACGGCTCCCCACTTAGTACCTCGAAACCAATTGCCTGCAATATTCTGTTTGTAGAGATCCAGATCTATCTTCTTACCTTTCAGGCCGATTTCGTGGGTGTTCAGAGTGGTTTGGTAGATATCCAGCTCAATTCTGGGGACTGGAATAGGGTCCCCTACTCCTCCGCCATCTTTTTTTCAGTCTGAAGGCAGACACTTAACCGACTGAGTCACCATAAAACAAAGAAATTTTAGACTTTATTATTAACCCTAGTCCTGGCTTTTTCATTCACTTGACTTCTCATTTAGACCCTTTGTTAATCCAGAGTCTATAGATACTGTATATTAGTGTCCTTCAAATACTTGCAATCCAAAGAGAATATAAAAGCTTTACCAAGATATATTGAATAACCCTTGTCCCAAATCCCTAGGTTAGGTAAGTATAATATTATAATACAGATTTAATGGCTGGAAATAAATTGGTGGCCAATAAAATTAAAGGGTTAAATTTCTGGAGCACAGTACAGTGTCATAACCATAATTGTAATCTCTTGTTTTAGAAAATAATCCAGAAGGTAGAGACAAAGTCTGTATAATTATTTTTAAGTTATGCCTGGTACATAGTTATAACATTTTGAATGCTAAAATGAGGAAATTGTCTTTATGGAAATTTCTACTTTTCTGTGTTGATTTAGGAAAAGCATTTTGGGGATTATTTTAATGGAAGAGAAAATTAAAGATTATTTTAATAGTTTTGGTACACCTATGAACAAGCTTTGCATGTTTCTGCTGAGCAAAGCAATTGTGATAAAATGGGAATGATTTGTCTGGAACCAGTGGCTATAGAAGAGCTTTGAGCTAAGAATAAGCAAACCTATTCTTTCATCCCTGCTATACCACAGACTCACTGTGTGAATCATCACTATGAAAATTTTGGGGGGCAGATTGCCTACAAAGTCTCATCCATTTTTGTCGATCTCTTCTCCATAGTAAGCCACACTTACCAGATGATTCCCCTCTTTCACTTGTGGGTGTGGGGATTGGATGGGGGCGGGCAGTGTGTTCTTTCCAGAATGTGGTCTTTCCCGCCTGGTGCTCTGTATTGTAGACCAGCTCTGCTCTTTCCATTGTGGGCACAGGCAGGTGTCCTCAGCCCTCTCCTATCATGGTTGGCTGGGAGCCTGGAACCATAAAATGGCCCATACCCCTGTTTCTACAAAGCTGCTGGGCTGTTTCCGCTTTTCAGCTGCTTGACTTGAATGCCAAATTCTACTACTGAGTGCTGACCACCTGGCCAAGGCCATGCAGCCAGCTGGTACTTAGGGCTTCAGGCTAACATGTAAAGATCTTGATGCCCATACTTAGCCTTGTCCCAACTCACTTCTGCTCCCAGTTCTTTTTCTCAGTGAGAGTTAATTCAGGCTTGATTCTCCCTCCTTTCTTCTTCCCTCATTTGCTTCCTTCTTCCTTTCCTTCCTGTATAAAACAAATATTCATAAATTGCCTATTAAATGCTGTGCACTGTGTGAGGATAGAGCCTATTATTTATAGCCATGCAAATTTGTGAGAGTTGAGGTTTTACATGCAGGAAAAAATGAAATAAATTCTCTCAAACATTAAAAAAAGAGTTCCCAAGTTCTATTCTTTCTCTATTCCCATAGCTAACAAAATTTCATTTCCCTATCCTTCTTGGAAGTCAGCTGCTCCCAAATGCTGCTCGATGCATTTAAATGCTATTCAACAATCCTAGTTGACAGTTGTTAGCTGACTCTGTTTCTGATACAGCTCATATTTCTCCCAGGATATTTTGTTTTGGTATACAGGCAGCACCGACAGTTAACCTAATATATTTCTGTTATTCTCTTGGGTGCCTTTTTGCAGCTAAAAACTATTCCATGTTGTTTCCTAATGAGAATTTTGGTCAAACACTGAATGGTAGTAGCAGGTCAGTCCTTAGGTTTAACCCTCCAGCCTTTCCCCTTTGCTTTTAAGAGCTCATTGGACAAAAGCCAAGGTAGCAGTGAGAATCCAGAGGAACCCAGGGGGAGAGGTTTATGAATGCTTGGTGAGCTCATATTATCAGTTCCTATTTTGGTGTTTCAAATTCTCCCCTGGTGTTTGTATCTCGATAATTAGAAGAAAATATTACCTCCCCAAAATTGCATTTTCATTTCAAAGTAAAGATTTAAAAAATACTCAATTTTGTGGAAGTTGGATAAACTTTGCCCTTTCTGTTTCTCTTTCTCTCTTTCTTTCTTTTACTCATTTTTTTCTGTAGGTAATACCCCGATAGGTAGAAATATAAATAATTAGTTCTGGAAAAAATGTGCCATCTGACCTATTTTTTCCATAATTAGGCAATGCACCTTTCCTATTTATGTCAAATACACTGCCCTGGGCTGATCTTGGCTTTGAGATCCCAGATCATAACCTCATGTAAGTCTCCATAGTGTACATTGGAACTGAAGCCAAGATCTTTGTAAAATGTGAAACAAACATGATATTATAACAGATAAAACTGCACCCTCAAATGCTTATCACTATACATCTCTGATGAGGATAAACAAATTTGCAAATATATATATTTGATCCTTGTAGCAAAACATTCATGTGCTTTAATGAGGTAATACATTCAGATGATTTTCCCATACTTTAAATCATCACAGTGACATTGGCCTAGAATGTGTGCGCCCCCTGGGGAAAAAGAAAGGGTCCATACAGTATATGCCAACATTGTTCCTTTCTAAAGTGGTGCTGGAAAAAGATGCAAACATATATATTTAGGCCCTGCAGTCTCATTTCTTTTCCTAACAGAGCATTACCAAAGCCTTACCCACTCTTTGTGACATAATGGGTAAGGGTCTGACATGCCCACACAAACAGGGGCATCAAGGGGCTACTTCGGATTTTTGATTTCTTGCCAAGTAGTGAATAATCTTATAATCAAATGTGCAGCAATAACAGGCCCAATCGGGAGGATTAAGGACTAAGTATCTATTGGGCTGCCTGATCTCTTTGTTCTTTAAGTTTAGAGTAGGATAAATGGAAAGGGGGAGGCCAAGAGGGAGTGGTTTAATATAGAATAAATTGTCTAAAAGGATCAGGGAGAGCAGGATTATCGATGAGTTGAAGAGTGAGCTTGCTGACTTTTTATTTTAAAACTAAGTCAGGGAAGAGGTATGGGGATAAGGTAGGAAATCAGATAAGAAAAACAAAGGATGCAGGCATATTGGCCTTAAGTAGTCTTTTTCTCTTTCTGAGATTTCTTATGTTCTTTTGCTCTGAGCTAAGATCAATTGAGATTAATCAGTTGTATAGAAAGCATTGTGATCGCATTGCAGGCTTTTAAAGTTTAAATTTGTTTATTGAGCACAATTTGGTTAGCATCAGGTGCTGAAGTTATAGACACCAACACTAGCATAGAAATTACTTTATTTAGCTCCCAGTTGTAAGTTTCTATAGCAACTGGGTCCTATACTAGAAAGCCGAGATTCTAGAGCTCAAATGATTCAGTCAGAGATGGCAATATTATATTTGGGGGGCACTTGCTTCCTTTTTCATTTTCCCCTCTTTTTTTGTGAGAAGTTTCTTCAATGTGACTGCTTAGTCATACTTTTAATTATGCCTTTTGCCCTGAACCTTCTCCTCTTGGCAGCAGTATAAAGTGTCTGTTTCGGTTGTGTTTCGATTTTATTGACTAGTTAGCATGTTGATGCAGAGGAGGTGGATGTGATCTGTTTTAAATAGAGGTAAAATTTTCAAAAAGTGAGGAAAGTGTCCATGGTGCCAAATTTAGTTGGCCATTCAAGGCAGAAATTAAGATGTTAATTCAAAAAGGAAACCTAATTTAATTTTTACATTATGCTTTCATTCTGTTCATAAATGTAATGTCATGAACCTTTCACACATGCGGAATGTCCCTTATGAAGTTTTTTTTTTTTAATTCTTAAGTAAACATACACTTGGAACAAAATTGATTTTATTTTTGTGTTTTATAAATGAAGATTTTTATTGTAACAATAGGGATTTTCTGGAGTGCCTTGTTATGGTTGAAGTAATATTTTATGATGGTAGTTTAGCCAATACTACAGAAAAGCTTAGGAAAAAATAATTACATGTGGGCTCCAATTGAGAGAATAATCACCACATTAAAAAAAAGAAATCAACATAGGAGCATTCTTTCTGTCCATCTTTTTGAATGGTTCGGACACACACACACACACACACACACACACAGAGGGAGGGTGGGAGAGAGAAATAAACCTTGAATAAAATAAACCCACACAGGAAATACATATTTTAAATAATGTCACCATTTTGATGAAAGTCTCTATTTTATAAGAACTGGCTTTTGATATTTGAAATAATCACTAACTGCTTTAAAGTCTAGTTAGCAGAAGAATGCTTACCATATAACATATGGCATAGACTATTCATTTGGAGAATGATGAGAATATACTGTAAAAGCAAAAATTCTATGTGTGCCCCGATAAAACAAAACAAAACAAAAGATTTCCACTTAATGTTCACATTTATTGCTAACTTGGGGCCTATTAACATTTGGAAAATACAAATTCTAAGAGGCAGCTGCTAGAGATTGGCCAATTATAATTTCACAATTCAAAGAGAAAATCTTATTTGGCTCTAAAATTCTGTACTTGTCTTCACTTTTCATGAATTATCACACAGCCAAAACATAGTGTGTGTGAGAGGAAAGCTAAAACAGATTGGCTTCCTGATCGTCTGCAAGAGCACATCACCTCAGATGACCTTGGTTCTTTTTGCACTAAAGAAGGAATTTTCTTCTTTTAATTTTACAACAAATTTAATTATAATAAAATCAATTGTGTGAGTAAAATAGATGGTGATTATCTCCATTTGTTCTGTTTCTATGAGGAATCTTTATGTGACTAGTCTTGTGTAGAGTGTTCATGCCAATGCTATTATGTAATTATAATATAATATAATATAATATAATATAATATAATATACCCCAAAGTCATGTGAGACCAATTTTTGATCTTCCAGACAAGTAGTTTCCAGAGCTCTGTTAAAACTCTGAGTGTTAATTATTTATGTAAAAAAACATGCATGGAGAAAAAAAATTGATGAATAAGGAGCAATTATTAGCCCATATTCACATTTGTGAATATCAGGGTTTGGAACTTCTACAAAATGAATTATGTCATGGATCATTGACTTTGTTTTTCCTTTTCAAATCCATTCATGATGTAATTTTTTCTTCAGGTAACCAATAATAATATTGTTTAATTTAAAACATTTTGGGTCATCTAATGTAGTAACTTGATTAAAAATGTTAATCAAGTTAAATGTTTATTTGGAATAATACATAGAATATAGACCCTGGAAACAGCAAGTCAGATTTCTTAATATTTTCCTGCAGAAATGAAAATAGCAATTATTGGAGTAGATAAATAATTCATACAATTTGGTTTTGTTGGCTAAATTAAAATAGGCTTATTTTAAAATATACATTTTAGTCAGAAATCAGTTTTTGTAATCCCTAACCAGTCATAACCGATTCTCATATAATCTCTGTTGGTAGCATCAACAAAAATAAATCCAGATCAAAGGATTAGAGTGTCAAAAGATTTGTGTGTGTGTGTGTGTGTGTGTGTGTGTTATGTACAAAAAAGAGTTAAAACTAAGACCCAAGGCTGTGTTCTTTGTTTTATTTTTTTAAAGATTTTATTTATTTATTCATGAGAGATAGAGAGGCAGAGGTAGAGGGAGAAGCAGGCTCCCCGCTGAGCAGGGAGCCCAAAGCGAGACTCGATCCCAGGACCCTGAGATCATGACCTGAGCTAAAGGCAGACGCTTAACCGACTGAGCCACCTAGGTATCCCCTGAGGCTGTGTTCTTTAGAAGACTTGTTTGCAAGCTTGGCCATTGGCTGGGTTCTGAGAACTTGGCTTCTGAAACATTCCCTAACTGATATGGTAATTTTGCTGGGCCTAGACTTTGTACAAACAATGTGATTTGTAGTGACATCTGCTTTCCTTCTGTGAGTCTGGTATTTCCATATTTGTTAGGCAGAAAATGCTTATGTGATTAGTACACAATGGAACCTCTAAACTCTGAGTTTAAAATGGGCTGTTTGGAAACATTACTTATACATGTTGTTACTTTTTTTTTTCCCTAAAAGAACAAGGTGCTGTGTGTGACCTCTGACACTAAGGAGGAAGGGGATGATACAGGGATTCCCACAGATTTCTCCTGTCTTTACCCAATGGCTTTCTCTGATCTGACTGTGATCTTTACTATGTTTTCATGATAAATATTTTCCATTAGTACAACTGTCAGGAATGAAGGAGTGTCTGCGTTGTGTGATTGGAGGTCTCCGTCCTTGGATTCCCCACCAGATTTATCTGGGAATCCACACTCCGAATAAAGACAGCCAGAAGGGGACAGTAGCAAGCACAAAGTTTATTAAAGCCAAAGCACACTCTCAAGTTGGGAGAGCAGGCAGTTTCCGCGAGGTGGAACCCGTGGTAGGTCGTTTTGGGATTGGATATTATTGGTTGTCTCTGGGCTGGGAGGAGATGTGAGATACAGTGGGGTCGTCTCTAATGGAGGCTGCTTCCAATCATTTGGAAAACTTGTAGGAGTTGCAGATTGAGAGGGGGAGTTTTTGACTCTTCAAGGTTTGTACCGAACTATCATGGCAGCCTTTCTGAATGCAGGCGCTGTGTCTAAGGCAAATGCGTTGTCATGAGTCTAGGGGTTACCCTAGGACAGAGGTGGAAGAGGAGAGCGCATGTTCTGCACCCATGGTTCTTTGGTCTGTCAGTTTCAAAGGCTTGGAAGCCACGAGGTTAGGACGCTGAGCTCCCCAGCGTATAACGTGTAGCTTATTTATCACTGTCCTTGCCTCAAGCTACTGTCTCTATCATTCCCCTTCAAGGACTTGGGGCTCTGCCTCAGGGCATTCCTTCCACTGGTCATATCTAGCTTCTAGCTTCTACCTAACACAACTATATGACTGAATCCTGTGAGTCTTTCTGGCCTATCATTAAATATGTGAGTGATCTTTGGGGACCCGAGAAACAGATGAGTACTCTGGCTGAGTTCGTCATTGTTGGAGGTTAAAAGAAAGCCAAACTGAGCCATGACATGGTTTGAATATATGGGAATAAATATCTGCAGAGTAAATCTACATTTCTGCAGATGGGCTGTAACAAATATGCTTTCTACCACCTTCTCATTAAAATACTCATAAAGACTCACAGTAAAACAAAAGCTGGTGTCAGCTTTGTAAACCAAATAAAAAAAAAGGGATGCCATGGCAAGGTTTGGCATAATTTATATAAATTGCACCATTACCAGCTTTTGCTTTCAGTATATCCTTCAAATTCTGGTGGAATTTGAGCTTCTGTTTTGGTGGCTTTGTATCCAAAGCAGGAAATCATACAGAAGACCCTAGAATAAGAGTGAATGAGTAGTAAACCTGATATGCAGAAAGGCTCAAGGAGACTTGGTTCTCTAAACCTTGGTGCTGTATGGAAGTAAAATTAAAACCACCCTTAAAGGTTTATAAACACGAGCTTACCCTTATGCTAGTGGGAGGACTAAGTTCACAAAGCTGGTGTGATCTAAAATGCCTTAGCAAATAATTTTTTTTAAAGAATTTTTATTTATTTATTTATTTTAGAGAGAGATAGAGAAGATGTAATCCCTGATCCTGGAAGAAGGAATCAGAAAACATACTGAGATTGTAGAGGATTTTGCTGTTGATGGATGATGAGTTCCTGAAGGGGCAGTGGGAGGTTTTATAAATGGGGGAGTGATAGGAACTAGGAAGAGCATAGAGGATGTATGGAGCCATCTGGAAAATAGAAGGAAGGAGATACAGGGTGGGGGGAAGTGGTGACCTGGGAATCTCCTTTTGTGGCAAATAGAAAAGGGAGAAAAGGGCATAGTGAGACTCATACTGGTGGTCTTAAGGCAAATAAGGAGGCCATGAGGGAGGGAGAGGCAGTAGAGGAGGGTGACCAAGAACCCTTTTTTTACTTCTGTAGAAGATGGTATGGAAGCCAGGCTAGAGGTGGTTTTATTCTGAAGGCTTAGAACTCTTTACTGACCTGGCAGATGGAGGCTGGTAGATCTAAGGAGTGTGGTAGATTTTTTGAGTAATTAAATGTTAAGGGCTCACTCTTAACACCTGTTAGTGCTTTATAATGATCTTCAAGCATGAGAGGCTTGCTCTTGACTCTATAATCTCAGGATACAAAACTAAGTGAAAAAAAGCAGAATGTAAAACAGTATTTTAAACTTGACTCCAGTTTTATTTCTAAGACTGAAGATATATGCATTTGAATGCATGTTCATTGAAAAATTGAATGGGAACATAGACATCAAAATATTAAAAATTATATTGCTGCTGTGAGATTACAGGTGAAGTTTACACTTTTATTTACTCTCTCTTATATTTCCTAAAGTAAGCCCCCATAATCATAAGAAAGCCTTTTATATCAGAAAAAGCTGTTATTTAAAATAAATACATTTCTGGTTATAAGGTGCTGTATTTAAGAAACACTTGCTGAACTGATGATTTTTTTAATATTTGTAATTGGGTGTTGCATAGTTCTTGAGAAGCCAGACTTTATATTTCTCACTAGCAATGGTAACTTTTAAACAATTAAAAAATTAAAATGTTACTAGTAACAGAGAATGGGTGTTCTCACAGATGGTTTTCAGCTAAAGTTTTAGAATATGTAATTTAACCAGAAGAGAGTAATTTTACATTTACTTCAGAGGTTTAAATAGTTACATGGAAACAAGGCAGGTATTCATTCCTCCACTAGGTAAACACACACTATTAGAAAACAGTAAGGATGATTTAAGGAAAGTCCGCAGGTCTGTGTTAGGGAATTTAAAACAGCATTTCAATAATTGAGAAGGATTTAATGTAAAACAGAGAGCCTTTCTGAAATAAGCAATCAAAATAATTCATTAAAGCAGTAATTACTGGTAGGCTTGGCTTTTGCTCTACTTGATATGTAAACAAAATCAGTAAATATTGTTGAAATGACACCTCACCTCAGGTAGTTTAACTTTATTGCTGAGGGGAAGAAAGTGGTTCATTATCACCCTGAATTTTCTCCCCCTTGCCCCCCTGGAATGCAAAAGGGAGAATTCAAATGAACAATTGACAAGACCATAAATGTGGGCCAAATTATTATTTCAGTCTATAACATAAACAGGACAAACTGAACTTGCTAAACAGGATCAAATTTTGAAAGTATCAAAGATGAATCAAATGGAATTTACAGTTGCTATAGGGTCACATGACTTAATGCATTTAAGAACATAATTTTTATGGAATAAGGGCAATGAACAAATGGATGTCATATTTGCTTTTCTACCTTTCACTCCTGCTTTTACCTCCTCCTCCTTCCATGCCACACATCCCCAATTAGTATTTTTCTTGACAAAATAAAATTTGTATTTTATGAAAGAAAGCAGTTTCCCATTATATGTTTTTGATCTTGTTTTCCTCTCTTCTTGGGAAGCTTTTGTATTCCCCTTTGCCTGCATCATTTTTTAAGATTCAATTTCTTCCTTTTTTTGGTTGTACTTATCTGAGATAATAATCACTCTAAACTTTTTATTTACTCTGTGTTTTGTGTGTGTGTGTGTGTGTGTGTGTGTGTGTAATTTGTTTTCTACCTTATGAAATCCTCAAAGACAGCAAGTGTCATTGACGTGTTTGGTGTCTAGATATAGTTGGAGACTAGAAGCAGGTTTGGAAGAGTTAGAAGCCTGGGGGACACATCACTATGATAATCTAGTACTACTACCACTACGACTACGATTACCACTATTATTAGTTACAAAATGAAGTGAGAGCTAAGTTTTCGAGATCTGACAGTGAAAGTTCAGGTGCCTTAGGATCTAAGCAAACCTTTGCCAGAATGATACCCATTGAAATGTTATGGATGTATGCTATGGTACTTATTCCCATTTTCTTTCGTTCATTATTTTCCCCCTTGTTGGCAGCCTGACTGAATTACCACTTGATATTTTGACACTATGGCAGTGCACATTAATATTCATTAATATGTATCAGGTTTGAATTTCAGGTGTTATCTGTCTAGAGTTTGGGTGAGATGTGTCTTTGAGATCTGAGACCAAAGGTCCCAAACTCTAAGTATAATAACAAAACTGATTCTAAGTCACATTTTCTAAAGTAATATCAGGCTTACGAAGTGATAGGATGGATTACACTGCCTTGCACTTTGACTTAGGGTTTAAACAGGAAGCTGGAACTCTGAACAAGTGTCCATATTAGAGGTTTCTAATCTAAGGAAAGACAGACAAGGATGTGAGTTTGGGAGTTGGATCAAAGATAGTGAGAAAATCAGATGAAAAGAGGTTGAAACTAAGAGTGTAGATACTCAGTCATTTAGGTCAAGCAACTGGTTTAGTTTCAAGGACCAAAAATCAGGAACAGGGGCATAAACTCAGGAATCTAAGGGGACTGGGAGCACATCTTAGGTGTACAGTGGCAGAAACACAACTACTGGGGAATGATTGAGTTAAAAAAGAAATATTAAAGTGAGCAAAACATTTGGCTTAGGGGAGTGACTAGGCCCAAAAGTTAAGAATGAGAAGAGCACAAGGAGGATATTAAGAAGAGGTGGGAAATGTAGCAGGTAAGGGAGTGGCGCCGACTAGTTTAATTACTAATTACTAGAAATGAAAGAAAGAAGCATAATTTTGACAAAGATCTGAGTCAACATGAGGATCACAACATAACTATTTTTATTTCCAGACTTATGGTCAGAGGACTCCTGGGGCATTACTTCTTCTACTTTTGATTCACATTGAAGATCTGTCAATAATCACAATTTTCATTTCAATAACATGACTGGGGTTGAGATTATCTAGGTAGGCAGACACCTTCAGTTACAGGATAGTGCTGCAAAATCTTCCTTGCTCTTTAAGAAGCTTATGCTAATGGAAATAAATTCATAAGCAATCATCTGGAATCTTCCATTAAATCCACCTTTCAGGACTTGTACAATAAAGTAGATTAGGAGTAATAACGAAAACTATAACTTTTCCTCATGTAATAATTGTGAGTGGTCCGGTTAACCCTCATTCTCCATCCTGTTAAAACTAAAATTTTGTTTTTTGATAATTACTTTCCCAACATGAAGAGAAAGATAAACAGACACTTTATTTGCACTGATGATGTCATAATTTATCCATTCATATAACAAACAATGAGTTGTCTCCTCAGGCGTAGATACAAACATTGATAGGATATGTTCCTTTCCTCAGGTTGCTCACAGACTAGTGAGAAAGTCATGCAAAAAGAAATAATTACAATCCATGGAGTGTATGGACAAGTGAAAAAAGGCATGCATGTTCTATCACAGCCTAGATGAAAGGTACAAATCCATCCTAGGGATGAGGAGTACTTCTGAGATGACTCTTAAATAATGAGGGGCCAATAATTAGATGAAATGAGGGAATGACAATAGCATGAGTAAGACAGTGAGCTAAGCTGCCACGATGTGTGCAGAGCAGTGTAAGCAGCTTGGCATTGCTAGACTATCAAATACAAAACATTTAATGTGGAAAATGAGGCTGTGAGATTGAGCAGAATTTGGAAGCCTGATCATGAAGATCCATATATCCCCTGTCAAGGATCTGGGCTCTATCCTGATGTGGATAAAAATAAAAGGTCCAAATCAGTGGATTAAAACCCTGGCTGCACATTAGAATCACTTGGGAACCTTAAAATCTATTGATACCATCCCAAGCAATTCTGCTGTAATTGAATTGGGGTGATGCCTAGGTATCAGAAGCTTTAGGGGGGAGAGCAAGATGGCGGAGGAGGAGGAGACCTAAATTTCGTCTTGTCCTGGCAATTCAGCTAGATAGGGATCAAACCATTCTGAACACCTACAGACTCAACAGCAGATCAAAGAAAAGAATAGCAACAACTCTATGAACAGAAAAGCGACCACTTTCTGGAAGGTAGGATGTGCGGAGAAGTGAATCCGAGGCGATATTTGGGAAGATAAACCATGGGAGTGGGTGTGGGATCCAGCTACTGGCATGTGATAGAGCCGCGGAGCACAAAATGGGAACTTTTAGAAGTCTGCTCTGCTGAGGGACATCGCTCCAGTGGCTAAGTGGGGGGTGGAACCCTCGCTGGGACAGTGTGGTCTCAGGACCCTCGTGGTGACAGAAAGACCAGGGGTGCCTGAGTGCAGCAGAACTCCCAGGTATCAGAGTGGGGAAGATGTGTACAAAGATGGAGCTGAGGAGTGGGCCATCAGCTCGGGCTTGCCATAAACCATGATCCACGGCTCAGTCGGGCCACCACCCTTTGAGCAGGGACCCAACAAGTGGCAGATCTAGGGAGACCCCTTCTTCCCCTGGGGCGGAGTGGCACAGGAGCACACCACAGGAATCTGCTGGGTTTGGAGACTCCACACGGGGTCGGGTGCCAGAGATAGAAATGCTCGGTCACAGGCCAGGTGAGCACGGAGTGTGGCCGGAGACTGGGGAGATGGGAGTGATTGACTGCTTTTCTCTGGGGGCTCACTGAGGAGCGGGGCACCGAGTTCTTGGCTCCTCCAGGGTGGAGATTGGGAGGCTGCCATTTTGACTCTTCCTCCAAAGCTATACAGAAAGCTTGCAGGGAACAGAAGCTCCCAAGAGCAAACCCAAGCAGATTACTTAGCCAGACCCCGGCAAGGGTGGTGCAATTCCACCACAGGCAAAGACACTTGAGAACCACTGCAACAGGGCCCTCCCCCAGAAGATCAGCAAGAACATCCAGCCAAGATCAAGTTTACCAATCAATGAGAATGGCAAAACCCCAGTCCTAGGGGAATACAGCACATAGAATTCATGGCTTTTCCCCCCACGATTCTTTAGTCTTTCAAAGTTAATTTTTAAAATTTTCTTTATTTTTTATTTTTCTACTTTTTTTGAATTTTTCTTTTTCCCTTTTTCAATGAACATCTTATCAATTCTTTTTTAAAATCTTTAATTTTCATTTTTAGTCATATTCTAGCCCTTCATTGTAGTTAACTTTATTTTGTATATATATAACTTTTTCTCTCTTTAAAATTTTGGGATACAGTTTCTTCTAACAGGCCAAAATATACCCTAAATCTCTAGTGTATGGCTTTGTTCTAGGCTCCTGTCTGATCACATTCTCTCCCTTTTTCTTTTTTTAAATTTTTCTTCTTTCTTTTTTCAACCAACTTCTTATCAATTCCTTTTATAAAATCTTTTATAGGGGCACCTTGGTGGCTCAGTTGATTAAGTGTCTGCTTTCAGCTGGGGTCATGATCGGGTCCTGGGATCGAGCCCTGCATCAGGCTCAGTGGGAAGCCTGCTTCTCCCTCTCCCACTCCTTCTGCTTGTGTTCCCTCTCTTGCTCTGTCTCCTCTGTCAAATGAATAAATAAAATCTTTAAAAAAATAAATAAAAAATAAAATATTTTGTAATTTTCATCTTTACAATCATATTCCATCCCTTCATCGTAATTATCCTTATTTTTGTACATATATAAGTTTATCTTTATTTAAAATTTTGGGAGGCAGTTTCTTCTAACAGACCAAAATATGCCCAAAATCTAGTGTGTGGCTCTAATCTATTCACCAACCTGATCATATTCTTTATTTTTTTTCTTCCCCTTTCTTTTCCCCTGGCTTTGGGTCTCTTCTGATTTGTTTAGTGTATATTTTTCTGGGGTCATTGGTACCCTGTTAGCATTTTGTTCTCTCATTCATCTATTGTCCTCTGGACAAAATGACAAGACGGAAAAACTTACCTCACAAAAAAGAACAAGAGGCAGTACCGACTGCCAGGGACCTAATCAAGACAGACATTAGTAAGATGTCAGAACTAGAGTTCAGAATGACAATTATAAAGATACTAGCAGGGCTTGAAAAAAGCATGGAAGATACTAGAGAATCCCTTTCTGGAGAAATAAAAGAACTAAAATCTAACCAAGTCAAAATCAAAAAGGCTATTAATGAGGTAAAATAAAAAGTGGAGGCTCTAACCACTAGGACAAATGAGGCAGAAGAGAGAATTAGTGATATAGAAGACCAAATGATGGAAAATAAAGAAGCTGAGAAAAAGAGAGATAAACCACTACTGGTCACGAGGGCAGAATTCAACAGATAAGTGATAACATAAAAAGAAACAATATTGGAGTAATTGGGATCCCAGAAGAAGAAGAAAGAGAGAGAGGGGCAGAAGGTATATTGGAGCAAATTATAGTGGAGAATTTCCCTAATATGGGGGAGGAAACAAGCATCAAAATCCAGGAGGCACAGAGAACCCCCCCCAAAATAAATAAAAATAGGTCAACATGCCGGCATCTAATAGTAAAATTTACAAGTCTCAGAGACAAGAACAAGTCCTGAAAGCAGCTTGGGACAAGAGGTCTGTAACCTACAATGGTAGAAACATTAGATTGGCAGCAAACCTAGCCACAGAGACCTGGCAGGCCAGAAAGGACTGGCATGATATATTCAGAGCACTAAATGAGAAAATATGCAGCCAAGAATACTATATCCAGCTAGACTGTCATTGAAAATAGAAGGAGAGATAAAAAGCTTCCAGGACAAATAAAATTAAAAGAATTTGCAAACACCAAACCAGCCTTACAAGAAATATTGAAAGGGGTCCTCTAAGCAAAGAGAGATCCTAAAAGTAACATAGACCAGAAAGGAATAGAGACAATATACAGTAACAGTCACCTTACAGGCAATACAGTGGCACTAAATTTATATCTTTCAATAGTTACCCTGAATGTAAATGGGCTAAATGCCCCAATCAAAAGACAGAGGGTACCAGATTGGATAAAAAAAACAAGATGCATCGATATGCTGCCTGCAAGAGACTCATTTTGGACCCAAAGACACCTCCAGATTTAAAGTGAAAAGGTGGAAAACTATCTACCATGCTAATGGACAGCAAAAGAAAGCTGGGGTGGCAATCCTTATATCAGACAAATTAGATTTTAAACCAAAGACTATAATAAGAGGTGAAGAAGGACAATATATCCTACTTAAAGGGTCTATCCAACAAGAAGATCTAACAATTGTAAATATCTATGCCCCTGACAGGGGAGCAGCCAATTATATAAGCCAATTAATAACAAAATCAAAGAAACACATCAACAACAATGCTGGTAGGGTACTTTAACATCCCCCTCACTGAAATGAACAGATCATCTAAGTAAAAGATCAACAAGGAAATAAAGGCTTTAAATGACACACTGTACCAAATAGACTTCACGGATATATTCAGAACATTCCATCCCAAAGCAAGAGAATACACATTCTTCTCTAGTGCGTATGGAACATTCTCCAGAATAGATCACATCCTAGGTCACAAATCAGGTCTCAACCAGTACTAAAAGATTGAGATAATTCCCTGCATATTTTTGGACCACAATGCTTTGAAACTAGAACTCAGTCACAAGAGGAAAGTCAGAAAGAACTCAAATAAATGAAGGCTAAAGAGCATCCTATTAAAGATTGAATGGGTCAACCAGGAAATTAAAGAAGAATTAAAAAAATTCATGGAAACAAATGAAAATGAAAACAGAACTGTTCAAAATCTCTGGGATGCAGCAAAGGCGGTCCTAAGAGGAAAATATATAGCAATAGAAGCCTATCTCAAGAAACAAGAAAGGTCTCAAATACACAGCCTAACCCTACGCCTAATGGAGCTGGAGAAAGAACAGCAAATAAAGCCTAAACCCAGCAGGAGAAGAGAAATAATAAAGATCAGAGCAGAAATCAATGAAATAGAAACCAAAAGAACAGTAGAACAGATCAACAAAACCAGCAGCTGGTTCTTTGAAAGAATTAATAACATTGATAAGCCCCTGGCCAGATTTATCAAAAAAAAAGAGAAATGACCCAAATAAATAAAATCATGAATGAACGGGGAGAGATCAGAACCAACACCAAAGAAATACCAACAATTCTAAGAACATATTATGAGCAACTATATGCCAGCAAAATAGACAATCTGGAAGAAATGGATGCATTCTTAGAGACCTATAAACTACCAAAATTGAACCAGGAAGAAATAGAAAACCTGAACAGATTCATAACCAGTAAGAAAATTGAAGCAGTAATCAAAAATCTCCCAACAAACAAGAGCCCAGGGCCAGATGGCTTCCCAGAGGAATTCTACCAAACATTTAAAGAAGAATTAATACCTATTCTTCTGAAACTGTTCCAAAAAATAGAAATGGAAGGAGAACTTACAAACTCATTTTATGAGGCCAGCATTACCTTGATCCCCAAACCAGACAAAGACCCCATCAAAAAGGAGAATTACAGACCAATATCCTTGATGAACATGGATGCAAAAGTTCTCACCAAAATATTAGCCTATAGGATTCAACAGTACATTAAAAGGATTATCCACCCTGACAAAGTGGGATTTACTCCTGGGATGAAGTTTGGTTCAACATCCACAAATCAATCAATGTGATACACTATATGAATAAAAGAACAGGAACCATATGATCCTCTCAATAGATGCAGAAAAAGCATTTGACAAAGTACAGCATCCTTTCTTGATTTAAACTCTTCACAGTATAGGGTTAGAGGGTACATACCTCAATATCATAAAAGCCATCTATGAAAAACCCACAGCAAATATCATTCTCAATGGGGAAAAACTGAGAGCTTTTCCCCTAAGGTCAGGAACACGGCAAGGTTTCCACTATCACCACTGCTATTCAGGATAGTACTAGAAGTCCTAGCCTCAGCAATCAGAAAACAAAAAACAAAAAAAAAAAATAAAATGCATCCGAATCAGCAAAGAAGAAGTCAAACTCTCGCTCTTGCAGATGACATGATACTTTTTGTGGAAAACCCAAAAGACTCCACCCCAAAACTGCTAGAACTCATACAGGAATTCAGTAATGTGGCAGGATATAAAATCAATCCACAGAAATCAGTGGCATTTCTATACACCGATAACAAGACAGAAGAAAGAGAAATTAAGGTGTCTTTCCCATTTACAACTGCACCCAAAACCATAAGATACCTAGGAATAAATCTAACCAAAGAAGCAAAGAATCTGTACTCAGAAAACTATAGAACACTCATGAAAGAAATGGAGGAAGACACAAAGAAATGGAAAAACGTTCCATGCTCATGGATTGGAAGAAGAAATATTGTGAAAATGTCTATGCTATCTAGAGCAATCTAAACATTTAATACAATCCCTATCAAAATACCATCAACTTTCTTCAAAGAAATGGGACAAATCATCCTAAAATTTGTATGGAACCCGAAAAGACTGTGAATAGCCAGCGGAATGTTGAAAAAGAAAGACAAAGCTGGTGGCATCACAATTCCTGACTTCAAGCTCTATTACAAAGCTATAATCATTAAGACAGTATGGTACTCGCACAAAAACAGACACATAGATCAATGGAACAGAATCGAGAGCCCAGAAATGGACCCTCAACTCTAGGGTCAACTAATCTTTGACAAAGCAGGAAAGAATGTCCAGTGGAAAAAAGACAGTCTCTTCAACAAATGGTGTTGGGAAAATTGGACAGCCACATGCATAAGAATGAAACTGGACCATTTTCTTACACCACACACAAAAATAGACTCCAAATGGTTGAAAGACCTAAATGTGAGACAGGAGTCCATCAAAATCCTAAAGGAGAACACAGGCAGCAACCTCTTCGACCTCAGCCGCAGCAACTTCTTCCTAGACACACTGCCAAAGGCAAGGGAAGCCAGGGCAAAAATGCACTATTGGGACTTCATCGAGATAAAAAGCTTTTGCACAGCAAAGGAAACAGTCAACAAAACCAAAAGACAACCGACAGAATGGGAGAAGATATTTGCAAATGAAATATCAGATAAAGGGCTAGTAGCCAAAATCTATAAAGAACTTATCAAACTCAACACCTAAAGAACAAATAATTCAGTCAAGAAATAGGCAGAAGACATAAGCAGACATTTCTGCAAAGAAGACATCCAAATGGCCAGCAGACATATGAAAAGTGTTCAACATCACTTGGCATCAGGGAAATCCAAATCAAAACCTCAGTGAGATACCACCTCACACCAGTCAGAATGGCTAAAATTAACAAGTCAGGAAATGACAGTTATTGGCAGGGATGAGGAGAAAGGGGAACCCTCCCACGCTGTTGGTGGGAATGCAAGCTGGTGCAGTCACTCTGGAAAACAGTATGGAGGTTCCTCAAAAAGTTGAAAATAGAGCTGCCCTATGACCCAACAATTGCACCAAAGATACAAATGTAGTGATCTGAAGAGGTACATGCACCCCAATGTTTATAGCAGCAATGTCCACAATAGCCAAGCTATGGAAAGAGCCAAGATGTCTATCAACAGATGAATGGATAAAGAAGATGTGGTGTATATATATACAATGGAATATTATGCAGCCATCAGAAAAAAATTCTGAAATCTTGCCATTTGCAACGACATGGTTGGATCTAGAGGGTAATGTGCTCAGCGAAATAAGTCAATCAGAGAAAGACAAGTATCATATGATCTCACTGATTTGAGGAATTTGAGAAACAAGATAGAGGATCATAGGGGAAAGGAGGAAAAAATGAAATAAGATGAAACCAGAGAAGGAGGCAAACCATAAGAAACTTCTTAATCTAAGGAAACAAATTGAGGATGGCTGGAATGGTGGGGGGTGGGAGGTATCAGGGGCTGGGTGATAGACATTGGGGAGGGTATGTGCTATGGTGAGCTCTGTGAATTGTGTAAGACTGATGAATCATAGACCTGTACCTCTGAAACAAATAATACATTATATGTTAAAAAAAAAGAAGAAGAAGGCAATAAGAAGGGAAAAATGAAGGGGGGAATGGGAGGGAGAGACGAATCGTGAGGGACTATGGACTCTGAGAAACAAACTGAGGTTTTGGAGGGGAGGGGTGTGGGGGGATGGGTTAGCCTGGTGATGGGTATTAAGGAGGGCATGTACTGCATGGAGTACTGGGTGTTACACACAATCAATCATGGAACACTACATCAAAAGCTAATGATGTAATACGGTCACTAATATAACATAATAAAATAAAATTAATAAAAAAAACAAAATAAAGGGGATGTCTGCTCAAAAAAAAAAAAAAGCTTTAAAATTTTCCCAGGTCTGCTAATATGCACTCCAGGCAACAATTTGGGGATTAGGATGAAGAGAAGATGAGTTCATGCCAAATTTAAAAGATAAAATGTAGTCAATATTTGTATATGTGGGACAAGAATAATACTAGCATTAAGAATGGTTCTCTACTTTCCTTCTTGGCTTCTAAGCTGATGAAAGCACTATAAACCCTGTTAGATAAAGCAGGTGAATGAAAAAGTTTGAAGGAAACATGAGAAGACAGGTTTTGAATGTGTATAGTTTGGAGTACCAAGGAAATCTAGGACACAAAGCTTACACTTGAAGACCAGAATGGAGTTATTTATTTGAAGTATCTTCAAATTCATCAGACTGTTTGCCTCACACAACAGATCTGTGAAGTATATAGGACAATTAAGTTTACATAATAATCAACTTTATTTTTTAGAGCAGTTTTCAGTTCACAGCAAAGTTGAGAAGTACAAAGTGTTCCTATCTACTCCTGTCCCCACACGTGTACCACTTCCCCCACTATTGATACCCCTCACCACAGTGGTACATTTGTTATAATTGATGAAACTACAGTGACACATTGTTCTCACCCAAAGTCCATAGTTTATATGGGGGTTCACTCCAGACGGTGTATGTTCCATGATTTTTGACGAACGTATAATGACATCTATCCACCATTGTAGTATCATAGAGAATAGTTTCACTATTCTGAAATCCCTGTATTCTGCTTGCTCATCCCTCCCTCCCCCTGGCCTCTGGCAATCATTTATATTTTTAATGTAGCCATAGTTTTACCTTTCCCAAAAGGTCATATACCTGGAGTCACATAGGATATAGCCTTTTTAGATTGTCTTCTTTCATTTCGTAACATGTATTTAAGTTTCTTTTATGTTTAATGGCTTGATAGCTGCTTTTTTAAAGTGCTGAATAATATTCTGTTGTTTGATATAGTTTATCCATTTGCCTACTGAAGGACATCATCTTGGTTGCTTCCAAGATTTGGCAATTATGAATAGAGCTGCTATAAACATCTGTGTGCAGGTTTTCATGTGAACACAACTTTTCAACTCATTTGGGTAAATACCAAGGACTGTGATTGCTGGATCATAGTAAGAATATTTTTAATTTTGTAAGAAACTCCCAAAATGCCTTCCAGTATGGCTGTATAGTTTTACATTCCCACTAGCAATGAACGAGGGTTCCTGTTGCTCCACATCTTTGTCAACCTTTAATCTTGTCAGTATTCTGGATTTTGGCCATTCTAATAGATGTAAAATGGTATCTTATTATTTTAATTTGCATTTCCCTGATGCCATATCATGTGAAGCATATATTGATATGTTTATTTGCCATCTGTATAACTTCTTCAGTGAAATGTTTGTGAAGTTCTTTGGCCTATTTCTTAATCAGTTTGTTTATTTTATTATTAGGTTTTATGCATGTTTTGGATAATAGTCCTTTATCAGATGTGTCTTTTGCAAATATTCCCCCCCCAGGCTTGTCTTCTTGTTCTATAATAATATATTTTTTAAAAGAAACAAAACACACTCGGAATAACACTTTCTGTTTCTCTTCCTTCTTTTTCTTTCCTCTTCTAGCATATACATCTTTACCTGCACAGTTCATCTGGAGGATAATGCAGTCAAATTCCACACATTATCTATGATAATCAGTAAATAAACCTGATAATCATAACTGAATGTTGTGGGAATATTTATGAGTATTATTAATAGGAATTTACCTAAGTCAGTAACTATAATAGAATGTGTCATTACCATCCTGTTTGCTGATGTTAATTTTCCAGAAGAGAACAAGAAAGAGCTCAACACAGGTATAGTGCTGAAGAAAATTTCATAATGTTGTGGCCTCACATGTTATCATTTGGTTGTAAAAAACAGAAGAAATCAAACAGAGATTTTTCTGGGACACCCTGAAAAGGCGAAAATGTATTTCAGGAGAAGAAACAATAAACAGGCATTCTGGTAACTCACTATTATCTTCTTCAACCTATGTGGACACTCTTCTCATTTCCAAATGAAGAAAAATAAGTTTTGGCCTAGACCTGACTGCTCATAATGGTAGAAAGTACACAAAACATGCATATATTGGATAGTTATAAATCATCCCAGTTGTGGAAACTAAATTATCACGAATCAAAATGCAGTTTAGGAACAAAGTGCTCCAGAGAGTAAATGCAACCACTGTACTTGTATTACTTTGGTATTGATGCATTTGGAATTTGTTGTGAAAAATAATGGAGGCCATAGTAAGAAATATGAATTTAAACAGTAGTTTGTAAACAATTCCACAGGACTTTAGAGTTTTAAGGAGGTAACTGAAAGTCAGTGTGCGGGGGAAAAGAGGAGTTCAATAGAGTCGTCCTATGCTTCTCATCCATTCCTATTAACCAGAATATACTCTGATTATATAAGTTTTGCGTATACTTTAAAAAGATGTTCTGCAACTGAAAGACAATTGGAAACCACTAATTTAAAGAATTCTGAAGTTCCTCAATTGGATTTTTTCACCTGATGACCTTTTAAATTCATTGCTTATAATCATCATTAATCATCCTAAAATCATATCTCAACATAACTGAAGAGAATAAATTAGAACTACCATTTCAATCACAACTTACATCTTTCTTCTTCAGGTGCTCAAAAGTAGATTCCATATAATGTACATGTACTTGTATAGCTGGAAAGTAATTGTTTTTTCAAAAGCAATTTATTAATGTTTCAAATAGGTGTGGTGCAATTTTGAGTTAGTCATTTTTAATCCCATAGAGCTTTCATTATAACACACACTTGGTACCTTATTTGTATGAGCTTCTTGCTGTAAGAATTATCACTTAGATATCATGTCAATAAATATTAGACTCAGTCACCTGTTGGAATATGTTATCTTAACTGATATTAAAGAAGCTATTAAAATCTAGGTTTTTTGGGGGAGAGTTTGTCACTATAATAATAATTTTTCCAACTTCAGTAAATGTTAAGTCATCATGATCTATCTGGATTAGCTAGATAAGAGGCAGTTCTTTGATCTCGAGAATGTGTTTTCCTTTTTCTGTGATTGGACATATTCTTTTACATAAAAAAAAAATAATGGTTTAGGACCTGGTTCGTTTAAGGATGATCAATTTTAAAACACTGGCTCATGATACACTAGTTATAACTCATTTGTAAATTAGATGGACATTTGTTTAGATTGGGGGTTATGTTTTTGTTAGTAATGAGAAACCTTGTGTCTAATGATCCAGGTCAATATTTTCTTACATAAAGTTACCAAAGAAATTGAACTTGTAAGTTATATGACTATGTGCATTCATAAAAGAAGGAAGACAGGCTAGGGGTCTTAAGGAGTATTTCATCGGATGGTTTAGATTCAGGAGAATTACCCACATTATACTACAGAAAAACCTGTTTAGTTAGTTGATCATTCATGACAGCCATTCTTTCTCAGACAAAGCTAGTTAACCAGACTCATTTTTAATATATAACCTATTTCCTATGCTCCATACAAGCCGCAATTTTCTGTTTTGAAATAGGGAGATGACCTCAGACACATTGTAAAAGAGCTGAGTGGTTTATAGTTTTCCAGGAAACTCAGGTGGGTTTGGTCTCTTCGACTGGATTGCCTAGAATGCTTTGGATATTTGGATAGGTTACTATTGTGGATGGCCACATGCAATAATATGGTTTGTGTTATCTTTCAAGTTTATAATGCTATTACCCCTATTTGCCACAAGTAACTCAAGGTAGCCATATAATGGCATGTGACATTGCCTCCCAGGCATTGATGATTAGATTGAATTGGACATGGCACAATGGATGCCAACCAGATTTTGTTTGGGGGATTTTGGAATTGGGAATGCGATGGCAAGTGACTTTTGCTTACAGATACCATTTAACAGGTAACATCAGGAGCTGTGATCAGGCCATAATATTCTATATGGAAAAAGAATGAAAAAGAAGAATGTAGCTATGCGAAGAGAGGCATCATGTATAGAAATAAAAAGTTCTGACAGTTTCCATTTCTCAGTTTTAGTCACTATCTGAGGTCCATCTACAATCCTGTTTAGGTTCCTCTCCTCTATTTCATCATAGTATATTTCTCTTTTTTTTTGCTTAAGGAAGCTTGAGTTGTTTCTGTCACTTACAAATAAGATATCTCACTAAATAATAATAGAATTCATTAATGAGGACAAATAATATGAAGACACATGTAAGTAACATGGTCCATGTAACTTACACACTTAAATATGTGTCCAACATATTTTATTAAATCTGATCTAAAATGTTATGATCTTTATAATTTTCAGTTTCAGAGGGTAACCTTTATTTGACTTTGTCTTCATATTTTGGGAATTTTTTACTCTAGCCACTCAAGCACTTTCTATGATGATATTTAGGACGCACTTCAAATCTAAGATTATATGAAATCATTTGCTTTATTTCATAGGGCAAAATATTGAGGCATTACCTTTGAAGAAACAAAGTAATAAGTCATAGTTACATCTAATGTGTTGTTATTGAATTTGTACAGGCAAATCAAAGACCTCCTTTTATGCAGTTAGAAATGCTGATCTTAACCCTTACGTTAGCTTGCCATTGATATCTTAATCTTACTGACAAAACTGTAAAAGCTCAAAGCATTATGTCAGTTCTGTGTTGAACTACTGAATGTGTAAAATATAAAAGAAGTAGACACTGTTGACTAGGAGTAATGTTTATTTTTTTTTTCCTGCACACGGCTACTTAAACATTTGAAATTTGTATAAAACCTTGTTTATTTTTTGATTTGTATCTTTACAACCTACTGCTCTCCAGAAGTGTCAGTTTTTGCGTGTATGTGCAATATATTTAATTTGTTATTTTATTGTTTTGAATTCATATAAAGTGGAGAAAATAGGTTTGGATCTGTTTGATCAATTCCTTCAGGTGCTAGTCTCCTTTAATTGCAGTATTGATTGCAGCAGGTGTAATGGGACTGTGACTTCATACAACACCATGTCAGCCTTCAGAGGAAACAAAAGCTTTGGAAGCAAGTGGTCCAGGTTACTATTTATCTCATGACCCTATGAAAGTTGACATGTGTCATTAATAGTGATATGCCAGAGATTCAGATTTCTTTGGCATAGCTTCTGCAGGTTAAGACAATTCTCTGAATCTTTATAGTCTTGAAATCTTTCCATGTACGTTTCCCATGAGAATGTTAGTATTTCTTGAGTTCAGCAAGGTCAGATGAAAAGCAATTCCCCGCCCCTCCTTTCTCTGGTGTCTGGTTGGCCTTTTTGTTTTAGATAACAACCAGTGGAAGAATTGTGAAATTCTAGGAGCTCATAATTTAGTAAGGGAAATAAGCCATGGATACATATACTGGCAACTTGAGGTAGTCTATCAGTGGCATAACTGAGACTAAAGCAGTAGGAAAAAGTCATTTTGGAAAGTGGTATGGGAGCCTGGTAGACCTGTCTCAGCCATTTTTTAGCTACTTCCTCACTGGTGATTTGGGCAATAATTACTATGTATATAACCTTCAGTTTCTTCATCTGAAAGTAGCGAGACTAATAATAATATTCACTATTAGGCTGTTTGTAGAAGAAAATGAGACAGTACATATTTCTAGATAATCATAAGCACTCAAAAAATATAAATGAAATGTAATGCCTGCAGTACAGGAAGGAGAAATTGCTTTTATCTAGTCTATTCAGAGAAGAAACCAAGAAAAAGAGAGAACATAACTGTAAGGTGTGTAGGGTTTCAAAGGCTAAGGTGGTGGATATACCTTAAGTGGTGGATATCAGAGGTGAAAGTGTGTCATATGGCCACTGAAAAGTACATAAACTAGTCTGAGAGATATCTAAGTCCTATGTGTTTCAGTGAGTCTTAAACTTTTCCAACCAAAAGACTCCTCAGGGCACAGGGAAACATCTGCCCCTAGGGAATGGAACACCATCACCACCACCACCACTACCACCACCACCGCCACCACCGCCACCACCACCACCAACACATCTTCCAATGCCACATAGTAACAAACATGTATCAATGTTTGGAATTGACTTGGCTCTATGCTTTACATTCACTGCCTCAGTTTATTGCCAAAATAACTCTTGGAGAGTCCATGAGTCTCATTGCATGAGAAAAGGAAGTGAGGCTCACAATTAATGAGTTAGTAGGTGGTGGAACTGGGACTCAGGAGTATGACTGCAGGCCCTCTTTCTAAACCACTGTGTATCCTGCCTTTAGAGACTTAATCCTGGGTGTTCAATTTTTTGGAAGTCTTTTGTTTTACTATTGTTATTTTTTAAACCAAGAAAATGTTGAATCCAGCTCCATAATATATACATTTATTTTGATATAATATTTTAAAATACTTTCTGTGCAAATGTTTTCACCTATTTAGTAGGTTAATAGTATAACACAGATGGTCAATTTTTGAAGATATGACAATTTTCAAGTGTCTCCTTTCAAGGATATTAGGAAATAACTTTGAAAGAGCTTTGAGCAATTTTTAATTTGCTTGTTTGATGGTGCTTTTCACTATATAATTCCTAGCCAAGACTTTTGCTGCTTTGTTTGCAAAATTAAATAAAAAATCTAATGCTCTTTCTTCAACATTTGCATGATTAATTTTAAAATTTGCTATGATATTAACAATTTTATGCAGTTATTAATTAAGGTTTTATGATAACAGAATAGCTTTGTATAAGGCTTTCTTAAGGTTTTATAGTTTTTTTCAGTTGATGATTTATAATTAAATACTTGTCATGAGGAATCATGAATCTCCTCTGAAGAAAACTTATAAATGGACTCCAAAACTTCAAATTCTGAATCAAGTGTAGAGTCATTGAAATATACCTTCTATAAAATTAATAAAGGATAATTTTAAATCCTTTTTTTATTTATTAAAGATTTTTATTTATTGAGACAGAGAATATGGTAGAGAGAGAGCATGAGAGGGAAGGTCAGAGGGAGAAGCAGACTCCCTGCTGAGCGGAGAGCCCGATGCGGGATTCAATCCTGGGACTCCAGGATCATGACCTGAGCTGAAGGCAGTTGCTTAACCAACTGAGCCACCCAGGCACCCCAATAAAGGATAATTTTAAAGAAGCTGTAAATATCTATATCACACAGAATTACATTCTAATTAATGCTATTCACCACATTAGAGAAAAGTATTGTATTTTAGTTGCAAATAATTACATTAATCTGTGTAATGTGTCTTTCTACTCACAATTATCTTGTTTATACTTTAATGATGAAAACCAAATACTAGTTTGAATCAATTATACTTAATATCTTGATTAGCAGCATATCTCTGGGAAAGAAATAACAAAGTTTGCAAGATTTATGAAATTCAGGCATACCTGAAAACCACAAAAAGCTTTCATTTCTTGATAGCCAAAGATGAATGGAAATTAAGCTTAACCTAGTAACTAAAAGCAAACAAAGCATATATCTAAATAGCACTAATTTTTGTTCTAATTTTAAGTAAGAACTTGAATATATAGAACTTTAATTCTTAAATTATGGAACTGGATGTCCCTAGGAAAGTGAATTAGGATTACATTTACATGTAACATTTTATAGTAAAGGTGTAGGAAACCAGTCAGAAAAGAGAGACAAAAATAATTTAAGAAATCATCATGCTTAATACAGACTTTTTTCCTCTGACGTGTGGCCCAAAATTTGTCTTTTCCAATAGGAAAATAAAATTGTTATTTTGATTACAATTACTTAGACTGGAGATTTGCTTAAAGACAGTATCCCAAAATACGACTGACTGATTTTTTTTTAATTTTTAGTTTTTTTGTTTTTTGTCTTTTGATTTTTCATTTAAGACAGAGAATACTTTATTCAAACCCATAAGATAAATGGACAGCTTGGGTATGAAATAAAATATTTATTTTCAAGCACAGGTCAGTAATTGTATCTGAGAGTATACACTGCTACATACAAACGAACTGATCAGATCACAAATTTTCAATGTTTAAGACAGAATAAGCTTCCCAGTAAAAGCAGCACCTTTGTGACATTTTTGACTTTTGTGTTCCTCTCCTTCTGTTTTACCCTCTCTTTCTTCTTTACCCTCCTTCAACAGAATCCACACCAGCCTCCTCATAATCCTTCTTAAGGGCAGCCATATTCTCATGGGCCTCAGAAAACTCTCCTTCCTCCAAGCCCTCATCTACATACCAGTAAACAAAAGCACACTTGGCATATATCAGGTCATATTTGTGGTGCAGGTGAGCCCAGGCCTCAGCGCTGTTTGTGGTGTTGCTCAACATGCACACAGCTCACTGTACTTTGTCCAGTTATCCACCAGGTACCACAGTGGGAGGCTGGTGATTAATGCCAACTTTGATGCCAGTGAGGCACCAGTCCACAAACTGGATTATACACTTGGTCTTGATGGTGGCAATGGCAGCATTGACATCTTTGGGATCCATGTCACCATGGAACAACAGGCAGCAAGCCATGTATTTACCATGGCGAGGAGCTTGTTTCACAATCTGGTTGGCTGGCTCAAAGCATGCATTGCTGATCACTGTTACAGAAGGTACAGATGGTAGGCTTTCTCAGCAGAGATGACAGGAGCATATGTGGCCAGAGGGGAGTGGATGTGGGGATAGGGCACCAGATTAGTCTGGAAACCTTTCAGATCAACATTCAGGGATCCATTAAATCTGAGGGAAGCAGTGATGGAAGACACAATCTGGCTAATAATTGGTTAAGGTTACTGTAGGTTGAAGGTTCAATATTGATGTTTCTACTACAAATGGCCTCGTTGTCTACAATGAAGGCACAATCAGAGTGCTCCAGGGTGGTATGGGCAGTGAGGATGGAATTGTAGGGCTCAAATACAGCTGTGGAAGCCTCAGGGGCTAAGTAAATGGAGAATCCAGCTTGGACTTCTTGCCATAATCCACAGAGGGTCATTCTATCAGCAGGGAGGTGAACCTGGAACCAGTTCTCCCTCCAAAGCTGTGGAAAACCAAGAACCCTGAACACCTGTGCACTGGTCAGACAGTTTCCAAATTCAGTCCAAGATGAGGTCAAAAATCCTCTTGCCAATGGTGTAGTGCCCTTGGCCACAGTTATGGCAGCATCTTCCTTGCCTGTGTTAGGCTTTTTCAGGAAAAAATAGGTGCCAATGTGACCTCCATCAATGACCATGGGTTCCAGGTCTACAAACACTGCCCTGGCACATGCTTGCCAGGACCCATCTCACTGAAGAAGGTGTTGAAGGAGTCATCTCCTCCCTCAATGGTCTTGTCACTTGGCACTTGATCATTGGGTTGGATGCCGTGTTCCAGGCGGTAGAGCTCCCAGAAGGCATTGCCAGTCTGGGCACCAGCCTGGCCAACATGAATGGAGATGCAGTCAAGAATGTTTGCTGCTTTGTGGCTGCTGAGTGGAGAGGAAGAGGTGAGGTTGTTGCTTCTTATAGTGAGACTCTTAGGCCGTTGAGGTAAGAGAACCTGACAAAATATGATTTATTTAAAAACACAATGTAAAATTTTTATTTTTAAAAAATATGTTCTCTGTGAGAAGAGTAAACAATCTGATGGATCAATAATTTTTGATAAGGTACTTTCAGTTCTGTGAAGCATGAGGTGGTTTTTAAAAATGGTCTCTGCCCTTGAGGAGTTCAAGTTTAGCAACATATAAAAATGTAAGTAATTAAAGTATATTATCATATTTATTACCTTCTACATATATAGTACAGAGGAATGAGTAGTGAGGTTTATTTGAGATCAGTAAGCCTCCACAGAGACAGCGCTTATATATAAATAAATGGAATATGATGAGCTCTTCACTATGAATACAAAACAATATGTACAAGAGCGTGGAGAAACAAAGTAATGTGTTCAGAGGATGTGAATTTGGCATTTCCAGAAATTAAGGAGGGAAGGACTTTGTGGATGGGTATGAAAATTCAGAGCAACCATATCAGGAGATGAGTAGTAAGTTGTAAGATACTTGGAGTTTTTTTTTTTTTTTTTTTTTTTTGCTTAGAGAAAATAGCTTAGAAAAGTTTCTGGGTCAGCTATTCAAGATAGGCTAGTTCACACTACTAGTGTAAAAGAAAATTCACTAGTAGTAATCTAGGTGACAGAGAGAAAATTTAAAATTTTATTTTCATAGTTTAAATGGTAAATTCAATAATCCCTAACCTAAGAGAGAGGTAGTAAAGATGAAGTAGGACAGACTGAAAGCCATTTCAGTACAATTTAATGATTAAATTAATACATACATATAGTGAAAATGGGAGATTCAAATTAACTTTTAGGAATGTGGCTTTGGGGAGAAAAAGGATAATAGATTCAATTTGGGCATGTTGAATTTGGAGTTCCCATGTAGTACACAGGTTATATAAATTCAGTAGAAAATCACATATACATGCTGTGACCTTGGAGAAAAGGACAGGGCCATAATAGTATATTGGTGGGTATCTCATTCAAGGTCCCAAGAGGAAACTTATGACACACTCAACAATAATTAGAATAATTCCAGGAGGGTATATTTACAAAGAGATGGATTATAAAAGTATGGGCAGGATAAAAGGAAACCAAAAGATTATTGAAGGAAAATGTTACTAACAACAATAAAACTATTACATTTTCTAAACCTGAACAGATGAGAGAAGGTAAAAGTCACCTAAAGCTAGATGTAAAGATACACAAGAATGCAGGTGGCCATGAAAGAAACAGTGCCCATCTGTTGAGGGACATAGCCAGGTTGAGAGGAGTCATCATAGGAGGGGGATAAATAAGCTGACCTGAATGTCTTCCTTCTCTCTACACTTCTACTGTTGATCCCCATTGACCAAACCTGGTCAAAGGAAACCATAGTGCATTGGAGCTTATTGATACAGGACTTAAAGGTCTTCTTCCTAGGGCACAGAGCAAAGTGAGAAGGCTAGGAGTTAATCTGGAAGAAGCAGTAGAAGATATCCATCACAGAAGCACCAAGGGTTGTCTGCCTCAGGCAGAATGTGCCAAACAAGACAAGAAAGTCTCTGAGGGGAAAAAAAATAAAACAAGAGTGGGAAACATCAGCAGTGACAAGAAAATGAGAGGGAATTGACATAGGGGTTGTCCTAGAATTGCCTGATATTAGGCGACTCATGGAAAGCCAAACTGATCATAATATAAAATATGGAGAGGTGAAGAAACAAAAAAATAAAATGAGGCCAGGAGAGAATATGTTGGATATTGTAGGTGGTGATCTTAATAGCAGCAGTTTTAGTGGGGTGATATGAAAAGAGTGATATTGCAACGGATTAAGGAGTGGAAGGAAGTAAGGAAGTTAAAGCAGTAATGTAGACTCCTTTTTAAAGGTGTGTGAATTAAGAAAGAGGGATGTCTAGAAGGGCAGTCAGATGTGAGTTCCTTGAAGAAATGTTCAAAGGATGTAAGATGTACCTAATATTTTAATGCTGTAATTTTAGACTCAGGAATATAAGGATTATACTTTAGGAAGGCAACAACATCCATATTAAACAAAGCCATTATAATCCTCAACAGGAAATAAATAACTACAATGTGTGAGGTTAAATGGAGGTATATTTATGTAGATAGAGTCTACTTCAGAGAAAAGAGAATCCCCAGATCTTTTTAAGCACTAGGTTACAAATGATACCATTGAGTGATGAGAGAGTACAGATTGTAGAGATTTTAATAGAGCAGGTTTCTATCTTCCTTCTTCAACTCATACTATGTATATGCAAAATACCTTTATACCAGGGGATATAGTCAGTGTTGAGCAGTGGTTCTCAGTGGAGGGTGGTGGTGGCTTTGCCTCCCTCAGGGTGATATTTGGCAATGTCTGGAGACACTTGGTCACAACTGGGGAAGTACTATTATCTAGTGGGCAAAAGTCAAGAATGCTGCTAAGCATCCTATAATGCTTAGGGACACCCACACATAGAACGAAGGTTTAGGCAGCCCAAAATGTTAATAGGGGGGCTGTTGAAAAATCTTGGTGTTGAGTTCTGAGGAAGGAGAGGAAAGTACAAGAGATATGTATCCTGCCCCCACCCAGTGATTCCTCAAAAGGAAGGTGTAGATATGCCAGAGTTCCTCATGAAGTTTCAGGGTTTAGAACTAGAAGAAACTGGGGTTCTATCTTATAACTGAATTTGAGAGTATTAACCCACAAATATGTCCTACCACAATGAAACTTGGATGGGGGAGCAAGAAATATGGCCACATGATGAGGAGGTCTGGACACAGGAAGGGTTTCAGATCATCCCCTGGATTTCCCACTCCACTAGAGGAAAATGGAAGTGATCCAGAAATTCCTGTAGACCCAGGGAGGATGAGAGTAAGGGTCATGTGCTTGCCAGTAATAAAATACAATATAGACAGAGAATTTCATCGAAGTCTCCATAAGGTAAGTGGTGCAAATCCATCAGCTGAACGTGTGGGAAGCAGAGGGGACTGTGCTCTCATAGGGAGCAACAGACCCGGGGGGGGTTCTTCTCTGCTGGAAATGATCATCCCAGATCTGACAGCTGCTTGCTACCAAAGACTCTTCTGCAATAAATAGTTCATGCCCTGTCCTAGCTATAGGTCCCTAGGGAGCTGAGTGAGCTTCTGGGAGCAAGCAGTTCAGGGCCCAAAAGAGGCAATTAAGACAGCCTTGTGAACACCTTGAGATGGAAGTCAAACAGGATGGTAACTGCTTTAAACAAACCAGAGGCAGAGAGTGAAAATCTCAAGTGGACTCCATGAAGATTTCTGCATGAAGTGGGGAGATCAGAAACTTGGATTGTGTTGAAAAAAGTTCAGTTTTAGAACATCTTAATTATATTGACTTAAATACTGCTGATATTTCAGAACCATTATACATTTAAAAATTCATATTGGTTATTCAACTGTTACATTTCTCTTATTTAAGAATTGACTCCTCTGCCGCATGTCTTTTTGACAGGAATCAAGATTGTATATGAAAGTATTTTACATTTAAATTGTGCTTATGCTGATTTTAGAGATACTTTTTTTTATAAATATCATAATTTCTTATCACAATAAATTTAGTGATTCAACTATTTTATGATTATTTATTGACAATTGGCTATGATAGAATCCATGAATGTTTTTATAATACTATAAAACCAGTATTTTATTTAAAGAAAAGCATCAGATGGGCACCTGGGTGGGTGGCTCAGTCAGTTAAGCAACTGACTCTTGGTTTTGGCTCAGGTTATGATCTCAGGGTCCTGGGATGGAGCCCCACATGGGGCTGGGTGATCAGCATAGAGTCTGCTTGAGATTCTCTCCTTTTCCTTATTGCTCTCCCTCTCCCCCTTGGCCCCTCAGCCCCTCCCTGTGCTCTCTCTCTCTCTCAAATAAATAAATAAAATGTTAAAAAAAAAAAAGAAAAGCATCAGAAAATGAGGGATCCGTAAAGATAAGCATCAGAAAATGAGGGATCCATGAAGGACAGTATCACTGGGCTGCCTAAATTTTAGAAGAATATCATTGGGATAGAGTTATATTAAAGAACAAAACATAGCCTTAATCTCAGGAAACAAACTGAGGGTTGCTGGAGTGAAGCAGGGTGGGAGGGATGGGGTGGCTGGGTGATGGACACTGGGGAGAGTATGTACTATAGTGAGCGCTGTGAATTGTGTAAGACTGATGAATTACAGACCTGTACCCCTGAAATAAATGATACATTATATGTTAATAAAAAAATTTAAAAAAAGAACAAAACATAGCTTGATTTTATGGAGAATTGGTAAATAAATGGAAATAATTTTTGCCTAAAATCTCCATAAATAAATATTTATGTCTATAGTAGCTATTTTTTTTAAAGATTTTGTTCATTTGAGACACAGAGATACAGAGAGAGAGAGAGAGAGAGAGCATGATCAGGGAGAGAAGCAGAGGGAGAGGGAGAAGCAGACTCCTTGCTGAGCCAGGAGCCCGATGTGGGGCTCAATCCCAGGACCCTGGGATCATGACCTGAGCCAAAGGCAGATGCTTAACCATCTGAGCCACCCAGGTGCCCCTATAGTAGCTATTTTAAAAGATTACAAGAAGCTTATAGAAATACTATGCTATTATTTAAATAAATTTGGAAAAAGACTTAATGGCAAGAAAAAAATTATCTTTCCCTTGTCCAATTTCTTTTCTCATTCCCTTTTAGGAATGCCTTACTCATATATAAGTTTTCTGAATGCATACAAGTGGCGCTCCCCATCATCCTTGACAGTAGAAGTTTCCACCTGTCTTTTGGTCCCACCCTGGTCACTACTACTATCATTTTCCACTTCCTAAGACCTCCCTCCCTTGCACTTCTCACCCTGCACACTAAAGCTTTTCCCCATTACTGTTTTTCAGTAATGTACCTCATTGTCTGACTTCTACCATAGAGAGAGTACGGGCTGGGAAGAAGGTGGGTAAGAGTTTAGGAAATGTGGGATAGACACTGATGAAGTTATTTCAGATTGACATAGTAGCTGTAATCTCAAATGGGCACCCCCAGTCTTAGCTCTGCCATTGCAAAAGATGAAATAGTCTTTAGCTTAATTGTAGAAATTTCCCAGGTATCAGTCTCTTACTTGAGCCAAGATTTTGGGGATTTAGGCTGTTACTCATTGTTTTTCTTAAACTATCCAGTGCCATTAGAAGCATCTGCTCACCTGCAGTCCTTGAATGCCTCCTTCCTGGCATTGTTCTTATGGCAGTAGCTCAGTTTCTCAAAGCCTTCATTGAGCTCCAGATTACTATAGGTAAAATGTGAATCATAGGTGTGCTATGTCATGCTGGGTGTTGAGATTCTTCTCCTAGAATACTAGATGGACTTTTGGTTTGTTTGTTTTCAGCCCTAATTAGGCAAGATGAATAATTCTAAATTCCTTCTTTATTTACCAAGATTGTTTAAGGTTAGATCACTGGGGTACAACCCTGAACCCCTGTGTATCATGGTAGTCCCTCCAATGTCACCTCTGCAACCTACTCATGGTATCATTTTTTCTTTTCCCCACTAATCAGAATTCTTTATTCCAGAAACCACAAATGGTCTCTGGTGAATTTGAACTGCCAAACAACTCATTTAGAAAAAAAAAAAAAAAATTAAACAAATATAATAGGAAAGCTAGAGAGGCTCAGAAAAACTAAGAAAATCTAAATGGCTAGAAGCCTAAGCAAGGTCATCTAAGGAAATATCTGTGAGTATAGGGCCAAGGCTGCCACCATTGGATTCTGGATTCTGCCACTTGTTCTGCTGCCCCTCAACTGTGGAGGCTGCTACTGGCAGCACCTGACTACTTCCCCTAGACAGTCAGAATTAATCCTAAATTTGCTCTATTTCCATGGCATGAGCACATGACTGATGAAGCATAGCTTCCAGGAATCATAGAGAACAAATGTATAATTATAAAGCTTCTTTATTAGAAGGTGGTCCTTAAATTTTACCAAGTTAATACATTGGTGGATTTCCCCAAATATAAATAAGGGCAATGGGCTGGAAATATTCCAGGGCTTTTTCAGATTTACTTTCCATCCTTTTGCATCCTGCTCTATGCCTTAAAATGCTGACTTGTGCAGACTCCATCAACTCATCCCCTTACTGTTTGGCTTCAGCTGGGGTAACCAGCAGAAAGCCCAGGCAGGAGACCAATGGGAGAGGAGACAGAGAGAGAGAGGGAGAGAGAGAGAAAGAGATAAAGGTATTTATTTCTTTGACTTTCTTCTAGCAGGGTCTTCGTGGACTGGCTATATCATTTGACAGAACCATTAGCTTCTGTAGGAGTCTTTTCCAGCTTTTTCTAGCTTTCTGAGTCACTGGGATTCTATAACTGCCGTCTTTGATCCTTTAAACCTATGGGTGCTGATGGCATGAGATACTGCATTATCCCTTGTGGCTTCCTTAGGAACTACCTTGATTTTTGTAAATTGCCCCTTAATTAAATCTTTTTCAAATTATTATCATTTGGATGTGCCATCTGTTTCTGCCTGGGGCCCCAAATTATATAGGTATCCTCAAAAATGGCAAGTGTCCTCTATCAAGATATTTCTCCCTATGACCTAGAGCAGAGCTGTCCTGTAAGGAACACCACATACCTGCTCTCTGTTTTCCCCACTGTGGTTCTTTGCTGCTTTCTGAAAGACAACCCTTTAAGAAAAAGAGGTAATTTCAGGACTATTTTACTATAATAGTTGCATGAAAGGACTTAGGCGAGAAATCCCAAAGCAAAGTGATGTAAAATAGAGAAAAGTTGGAAAAAAAAAACAATAACAAAAAACTACCACTTGGAAGAGAGGAGTGTTTTTACCCTTGAACTCCCAAGGAAGACACAAATTGATCATACCAAAGTATTACATTATAAGTTTTCACTCATAACACCTTATACTTGAGTACAGATATGGATATTTAGAAGGTAGGATGAGGGAAAAGGCACTTAGAGAACAGAATAATGGCCATCATGTACTATTTAGCATTAAATGAAATAGCACATTGTAAACTACTTATGTGCAGGCTATTATGTTGGGATGAGTCATGTAGCCAGTTAGTTTAACAAACTGATTGGCAACTATATACAAAATCAACATATTTTTAAATTTATGGACTTAACAACATCTCCAGATGTTTAGCTTTAAAAGACATTTATGATTTTTTGTGCCTCAGTGCCAGAATCTACCTTCAGTTTGGTAGTTAAATGACACTATCATTTTCCTATTTATTGCATTATATTTTATTATTATAATGGTTTAATGCATGATTCCTTCCAGGTATAACTTACTCTTGTACAAAGGATATCAAGAGCTTAGGCTAAAGGGATAAAAACAAATGGGGGGAGGGCGCCTGGGTGGCTCAGTTGGTTAAGCGACTGCCTTCGGCTCAGGTCATGATCCTGGAGTCCCGGGATCGAGTCCCGCATCGGGCTCCCCGCTCAGCGGGGAGTCTGCTTCTCCCTCTGACCCTCTCCCCTCTCGTGCTCTATCTCATTCTCTCTCTCAAATAAATAAATAAAATCTTAAAAAAAACAACAACAAAAAACAAATGGGGGGATTTCAGGCACCAGAACAAGGGGATAGTTGATAAAATATATTTAGAGAAAGTAGTCCTTGGGCACTTTTCATCACATTGTATACATATAATTCCCTTTTTTGCTTTGGCATGTCACCAGAAGTAGATTTCTCTACCTGGCACAATCATACCCTCCCTAGTTTTCTGAGAAAAGGAAGATGTTCCCTGTGGGAAGAGCTATAGCCCCTATCCTTCCTATGTCTCTTCTGTATACATATCTACACCCTGAAGTCTGCTTACTGTAAATACCCGTGACTCTCTGCTTCAATGTAGCTGTGGGGGCATGCATGCTTTATACACAGGCCCGCTGAAAGGTCAGGTAAATGCTCCAGCAATGATACAGGGAGACAGTGTGTAATACCTCAGCTTTTCCACCCCTTGATTGTGATGATATCATCTCTCCCGACAGCCCTAATAGGATTGAGCCCACTTGCCCAAATTGATAACTAGCCCAATAATCCACCTTTTATTGGTTTCCTTCTCCTTCCTGTCATACTGTCCCACTCCTCTAGTGGTGTTTCCTGGGATCACCTCTCAAATAAGTTCCTTACCCTTGTCTCAGTAGCTGCTCTGGAATCCAAATAGACATTTGGTGCCAAATAGGTAATAAGAGAAGCCTCTTAAGACACGATTCTGGAACTGGATTAGTTACCAGCCATATGGCAACAAGGCCCCTATAACTGGTGGTAAGCCATAGGGTTATAAATATCTCTTATGTTAAGAGTCTTACCTGTGGTGAATTGGAATGGGTTACAGGGAAATGAGATGCCTTAGTTCAGGCAAGAACTTTAGCTCTTGGGAAATATGGGGTAATGGAATTTATAAGGATATGGTGTTGGTTGGCATATGACAACTGCAATAGAAGCCTGAGATACCACCCTATACCAGTTAGAATGGCCAAAATTAACATGACAGGAAACAAGTGTTGGCAAGGTTGTGGAGAAAGGGGAACCCTCTTATACTGTTGGTGGGAATGCAAGCGGGTACAACCACTCTGAAAAACAGTATGGAGGTTCCTCAAGACATTAAAAATAGAGCTACCCTATGACCCAGTGATTGCACTATTAGGTGTTTACCCCAAAAATACAGATGTAGTAAAAAGAAGGGGCACATGCACCCCAATGTTCATAGCAGCAATGTCCACAATAGCCAAACTGTGGAAGGAGCTGAGATGCCCTTCAGTAGATGAATGGATAAAGAAGGTGTGGTACATATATACAATGGAATATTGCTCAGCCATTAGAAAGGATGAAAATCCACCATTTGCATTGAAATGGATGGAACTGGAGGTATTTTGCTAAGTGAAATTAGTCAATCAGAGAAAGACAATTATCATATGGTTTCACTCATATGTGGAATATAAGAAATAGTGCAGAGGATCATAGGGGAACCGAGGGGAAACTGAATGGGAAGAAATAAAGAGGGAGACAAACCATGAGAGACTGTTGATTCTGGGAAAAAACTGGGGGTTACAGAAGGGAGGGAGGTGGGGAGATAGGGTAACCGGGTGATGCATATTAAGGAGAGCATGTTTTGGGATGAGCATTGGGTGTTATACACTGATGAATCATTGAACACTACATCTGAAACTAATGATGTACTATATGCTGGCTAACTGAACATAATAAAAATAAATAAGTAAGTAAGTAAGTAAGTAAATAAATAAATAAGAAAGACAGGTTTGAGCAGCCAACTAATAGTTTAGTTTGGTATGATACAAAGACCCTTTCTTCCAACAGTGGGGAGGGCACTGTTGACAGAAGTACAAAGTGAGCTGAATTTATAGTCCTGGCAAGGCTCCTACACTGATGGTAGGACCCTGCTGGAGCAAGAATGGATACTGAGACTGGAATAAGGATTTCCTGGTTTCCTGGTAGATACTTTATGAAGAAAGGGATTATTTACTAAATGAGTTACAGAATCTGTATATTATATGCAGTAGAAATCGGGAGAGCATGCTTGACAATGAATGCTAAAAGTGCTAGACTGTGGTAGAGGGTGGGGAGTGGAATCTAAGGCAGGAAAGACAGTTTATTGATATGGTGAATCCTGAGATTCAAGATTAAGGTCCTAGCATTTTCTTGGAAGAACTTTCATGGCAAATATTAAAGGAGGGATTAAAGTCTTAGTAATGTGGGTATGTTAGAATGGCTTTAGTATGTGATACTAGAGAATCAACAAGTTGACTGTGTTCTCTGGTAGGGCTCAGAGGGTACTCCTCTAAATTGATAGAGAATGTGATAATAAAGGGCACATCACTATTGTTGAGAAGTAGAGCTATCTTCTGTAGATAAGTTAATGATAGGAATTGCGAATGACACTAATTTGTACTTGCTGAGGCCATGTAGCTGCACTTAACTATCAGAGATTTGGATACAATTCATTAGAGACCAATCAGTCACTTGTTGGCAAGTTGATTGTATTACACTCTCTTTGTACTGGGGGAAGGGCAATTCATCCTTGTTGTTATTGTAAAGTATCTCCGATATGGGTTTACTTTTCTGCCCTCAATGCCTCAACCAGCACTAATGTCCAAGGATTTGAGATTGCACATAACATTGCCTTCACTTTATGGTGAAGGAGTTTTGACAACAAGAACTTGACCACAGGATTTACTCATCCCATCATAGATTGCACCCTTCAGAAGCTGCCAGCTAGACAGAACTTTAACTGGGTCTTTAAGAGGCTATTCCAAAGTTCTATCCATATCTTTGATTATGGATAATGTTCCTTTACTTATTTCTTTCCCTTCTCTGTCTCACTTCTTCACTCCACACTGATATTTTCTGGGATCACATCAGAAAAAAAAAAAAAAAAAAATGGAGATCTTCAATACAGGGCTGGTCCAGTTTCTCACTTATGACAACAGGATCCAGGATCTTTCTTAGGTCTTTACATACACATCCTATTGCCTTATGTCACAAGGAGGCTGTGACATCATGTGATGTGACCTACGCCTTACATCATTTATAGGCAAAAAGGAGGAAACATTTAGAAAAAAAGACAGAATCAGCGACATCTACTTACATTTTTCAGTGGGAACAGTGAGAAGATGGGTACCCCTAACAGCAAGAAAGTTTGGGAAGTTGGAGTTTGAGTAGTTGAGTTTATAAACTTTTGCAGCCTTTATAATAAAGGCGTGGGAGAAAACGGATGAAAAGGGAAGTTCAATCAATCAACGCATAGTGTTACTATAGGAATAGGCAAACTCAGAATTTAATAACAAAAATTGACCTAAGTTCTGACCGAATTTTTCCCCATTTTCCTGAATAAATAAATAATAGCTTGCAATGTTAAACTATAATGACTCCCTAGACTGTTTTAAATATGAAAGCCCTTAAAATAATTCACTACATTGGGGCACCTGGGTGGCTCAGTGGTTAAGCTACTGACTTCAGCTCAGGTCACAATCTCAGGGTCCTGGGATCAAGCTCCGTGCCAGGCTCCTCCCTCAGCAGAGTCTGCTTGTCCCTGATTCCTTCTGCCTACCCCCTCCACCCCCTTCACGCTCTCTCTTTCTCTCAAATAAAAAAAAAAAATCTCGACTTTTAGTTGCCAAGTTTTCACATGCCCTATTTATTAATTTAAAAAAAATATATTGCAAGTTCCTACTAATGGCCTTCCATGAGCACAGCAGATAAAATTTCTGCTCTTCTTGAGTTTCTGTTCTATGTACAAACTCATTCAAACTGCCTGGTTGGAACAGAGTAACTGGTAAGAATTATTTATTTTTGAGACCATAAAAATTCATAAAAATTTGCAAGAATTAAAAAATTCTAACTACAAGAATATTTTTGTCCCCTTAATAATTAGAAAAATATTAAATTTAACTTTTCTGATTCTTAAGCTTTGTCAAGAATTTCCAAATAATTTCTGATACTTATTTTTCTCATATAAAGACATCCAGAATCTTTAGCCTCAAAAACTGTAAATTGCTGAAGTTTAAAAAAGCACAAAATATAAAGAAATTAAAACAGGATATACCTATTTTTGTTCATAACCTTGAGTTATTGACAATATATGCAACTGTTTGCTATCACTTTCATCTTTGCTTTGTAGACTTGTGCTTTCTATTGAATAGCTTAGATGAGGGCTGACACTAAAATCTGGAGCATTTAATTATTTTTTTTTGTGGCAGTAAATGATTTTTCTCTGCCAATTTTGTCTGTTAGGCTAATGGTCTTACATATTTTTAATTGCTATTTCTATCTGCACTCATATATTTTCACACCTCCTAGAAGTAATGTAACAGCAAGATTTTTATCATCACAACTGGTGGACATCTGGGTCATCCTATTGACCATTTAGGGAAATATTTCCCAAGCTGTAACAAAGCCATTTCTATGTGCTCACTCATTTTACTCACAGCTTCTCTGAAAACTGTTTCTGTAGTTAAAAAAAAATCCCTAAAGAAATCTTTCATTTTTAAATGCTTAAAATTTTAAAACCAAAATAAGTATAAAATTATGAATAATATATAAATTTTACGGTTATCTTTATTTTAGCAAGGACAGTCTTTTATCTAATTGTATCAATAGAATAGTTTATTTAAAATATATACTATAATAAATAAAATAAAATACATAATTATTTATAAATATTTCTGGAAGTTTAGCTTTTTAAATTTCAGTTTTATTTAGGTAAAATTGATATATAAAGTTGTAACATAATTAAAGTGTATATGGTGGTGATTTGATATACATAGACATTGTAAAAAGATTCCCTTATCTAGTTCATTAACATGTCTAACGCCTGGCATATTTATCTTTCTTTGTTGCTATAGTTGAGAACATTTAAGTTCTAGTCTCAGCAAATTTCAATTATATAATGCAGTTACCAACTATAGCCACCATGTTTTACATTAGTCTTTGCACTTTATTTATCTTATAGCTGAAAATTTTATCTTTTCACCAAACTCTTTCTATTCACTCCCCCTCCTCCCAGTCCCTGGGAACCAACCACTTTTCTACTATTTCAATGAGTTTGATTTTTTTTTTTTTTTAAGATTCTAGACATAAGTGATATACAGGATTAGTCATTCTCTGTCGGGTTATTTCACTTAGCATGATGCCCTCAGGGTCGATGCATGTTGCAGTAAATGGCAGGATTTCCTCCTTTCTCATAGCTGGTTAATATTCCCTTGTTTGTATGCATAGATATATCAAATTTTCTTAATCCATTCATGCATCAGTGGACACTTAGATTATTTCCATGTCTTGGCTATTATGAATAATGCTGCAACAAACATGACAGTACAAATATCTCTTCAATATCTTGTTTTCATTTCCTTTGGATATATACCCAGAAGTGGAATTGCTTGATCACATGGTAATTCTCTTTTTAACTTTTTGAGGAAGTTCCATATTGTTTTCCAGAGTGGCTGAACCAATTTACAATCCCATCAACAGTGTACAAGTTTCCCTTTTCTCCACATCCTTGCCAACACTTGTTGTCTCTTGTCTTTTTCATAATGGCCTTTCTAATAGGTGTGAAGTGATATCTCATGAAGGTTTTGATTTACATTTCCCTGATGATTAGTGATGTTGAACACCTTTTCATTCAACTATCAACCGTTTGTATGTCTTCTTTGGAAAAATGTCTGTTCAGATCCTCTGCCACCTTTTTTTTTTTTAAGATTTTATTTATTTGTCAGAGAGAGAGAGAGAGAGCACAAGCAGGGGGAGCAGCAGAGGGAGCGGGAGAAGCAGACTCCCTGCTCAGCAGGGAGCCAGATGCAGGACTCAATCCCAGGACCTTGGGATCATGATCTGAGCTGAAGGCAGTTGCCTAACCGACTGAGCCACCCAGGCATCCCACCTCTGTCACTTTTTAATTGAATTTTATTTTTTGTTATTTAGGTTGTATGAGTTTTTCTTTAATATATATTTTGGATATTAATTTCTTATCAGTTATATGATTTGCAAATATTTTCTCCCATTTAGTAAGTTGGTCTTCTATTTTGTTGGTGGTTTCTTTTGCTGTGTAGAAGTTTTTTAGTTTGATTTGGTCTCACTTGCTTATTTTTGCTTTTGTTGCCTCTGCTTTTGATGTTATAACCAAAAGTCATTGCCAAGACTGATATCAAGGAACTTAACCTCTGTATTTTCTTCTAGGAATTTTATGGTTTCAGATCTTAAATTTACATCTTTAATAAATTTTGAATTGGTTTTTATGTATGTTGTAAGATAGGGATCCAGTTTTATTCTCTTGCACGTGGCTGTCCAATTTTCTCACCACCATTTACTGAAGACACTATTCTTTCCCTATTATGTACACTTCTGTGTTGTAAATTAATTGACCAGATATGCATGGGTTTATTTCTGGGCTCTCTACTCTGTTTCATTGTTCTATATGTCTGTTTTTATGCTAATGCCATATGGTTTTGATTACTATAGTTTTGTAATAAAGTTTGAAATCAGGGAGTATAATGTCTCCAGCTTTGTTCTTTCCCAAGATTGCTTTGGCTATTTGGGGTCTTTTATGGTTCCATACAAATTTTATTTTATATTTTATTTTATTTTATTTAAGATTTTATTTATTTATTTGAGAGAGAGAGGTAGAAAATGAGAGAGAGCACAAGCAGGGGGGAAGGACAGAGGGTGAAGGAGAAGCTGACTTCCTACTGAGCAGGGAGCCCAAAGTGTGGGCTCGATCCCAGAACCCTGTGATCATGACCTAAGCTGAAGGCAGACGTTTAACAGACTGAGCCACCAAGGGCCCCTTCATACAAATTAAAAAAAAATTTTTTTTTCTATTTCTGTGATCAATACCACTGAATTATGATAGGGATTACACTGAATCTGTAGATTGCCTTGCTTAGTGTGGACATTTTAATAATATCAGTTCTTCTAATCCATGAACAAGGAATATCTCTCCATTTATTTATATTTTCTTCAATTTCTTTGATTAATGCCTTATACTTTTCACTGTATAGATCTTTCACCTACATGGTTAAATTTATTTGTAGGTATTTTACTATTTTTGATGCAATTGTAATAATTGGGACTATTTTCTTAATTTCTTTTCTGATAGTTTGTTATTGGAATAGAAACACACTGATTTTTGTATATCTATTTTGCATTGTACAACTTTACTGAATTCGTTTATTCTAACAGATTTTGGGTGGAGTCTTTAGGATCTTCTCTATATAAGGTCGTATCTTCTGCAGACAATTCTACTTGTTGCTTTCTAATTTGGATGATATTTTTTCTTGTCTAATTTCTCTTACTAGGACTTCTAGTACTATAAAAATGGTGTGAATGGGGAATCCTTGTTCCTGATCCTACAGAAAAAGCTTTCGGCTTTTCATCATTGAGTGCAATGTTAGCTGTGGGCTTGTTATATATGTTCTTTATTATTCTGAGTTACATTCCATTTATACTCAGTTTGTTGAGAGTGTTTTTTATCATGAATGGATATTGGAAATTGCCAAATGTTTTTTTCTGTATCGATTGAGATGGTCATATGGTTCTTATCCTTCATTTTGTTAATGTGCTATACTACATTAATTGATTCAAAATGTTAAGCCATCCTTGCATCCCTGGAATAAATTCCATATGATTATTTTTTCTGATCCTTTTAATGTATGGTTGACTTTGGTTTGCTAATATTTTGCTGATGATTTTTTGCATATATGTTTACCAAGGAAATTGGCCAATTTCTTTATTTCTCGCATCCCTGTCTGGCTTTATCAGGGTAATTAATGCTGGCCTCATAAAATGAGTTTTGGACTTTTTTTTCCCTATGTTTTGGAATAATTTTAGAAGGGTTAGTATTAGTTCTTTAAATGTTGGAATTCGCCAGTGAAACCGTACAGTACTGGACTTCTCTTTGTTGGGAGGTTTTTGATTACTGCTTCTATCTCCTTAGTCAATATTGATCTGTTCAGATTTTCTATTTCTACATGATTCAGTCTTGGTAGGTTGTATGTGTGTAGGAATTTATCCATTTCTAGATTGTCCAATTTGTTGGCATATAACTGTTCATAGTAGTCTCAACATCCTTTGAATTTCTGTGGTATTGGTTGTAAAGTCTCCTCTTCCAATTCTTTTCCTTTCTTTTTTTAAAGATTTTATTTATTTATTTGACAGAGAGAGAGAGAACACAAGCAGGGAGAGCAGCAGGCTGAAGGAGAAGGAGAAGCAGGCTCCCTGCTGAGCAGAGAGCCCTACATGGGGCTCTAGCCCATGACCCTGGGATCATGACCTGAGCTGAAGGCAGATGCTTAACCAACTAAGCCACCCAGGTGCCCCTCTCCTCTTTCATTTCTATTCTGTTTTAGCTCTCTTTTTTTCTAGGCAAGTCTAGCTAAAGATTTGTTTATTTTGTTTATCTTTTCAAAGACCAACTCTTAGTATCATTGATCTTTTCTATTTTCTTTCTAATCTCAATTTCTTTTATTTCCATTCTGATCTTCTTTATTTCTTTTCTTCTAATTTGGGTTTAATTTATCATTATTTTTCTAGATCCTTGTGGTGTAAAGTTAGGTTGTTTATTTGAAATCTTTCTCTTTTCTTATATCACTATAAACTTCCCTCTTAGAACTGCTTTTCCTTTATTCCATAGGTTTTAGTGTGTTGTAATTTCATTTTCATTTGTCTGAAGATATTGTTTGATTTCTCTTTTGGTTTCTTCCTTGACCCATCAGTTGTTCAATAGCATGTTGTTTAATCTCCACATATTTGTGAATTTTTCAGTTTTCTTCTTGTGATTGATATCTAGTTTCATGCTATTGTGGTCTGAAAATCACACTTGACATGATTTCATCTTCTTAAATTTATTAAGGTGTGTTTTGTGGCCTAACATATGATCTATCCTAGAGAATGTTTCATTTGTGCTGATGAAGAATGTATCTGCTGCTGTTGGAGAGGATGTTCTATAAAGAGCTGTTAATTTCATCTGGTCTAATCTGTAGTTTATGTTTCATGTTTCCTTAATAACTTTCTGTTTGTATGATCTATCTATTGTTGAAAGTGGAATACTGAATTCCTTTACTGTTATTGTATTGCTGTCTATTTCTCCCTTCAGTTCTGTTAATATTTCCTTTATATATTTAGATGCTCCTATATTATGTGCATAAATATATACAGATGTTATATCTTCTTATTGGATTAACCTCTTTATCATTATATAAAGACTTTCTTTATCTCTGATGATAGTTTTTGCCTTAATGCCTATTTTGTCTGATATAAGTTTAATCAATCTTGCTTTCTTTTGATGTTTGTTTGCCTGGAATATCTTTTCCATGTCTTCACTTTCAGTCTGTGTTTAAAGTGGGTCTCTTATAGGCAGCACATATTTGCATCCTTTCCCTTCCTTCCTTCCTTCCTTTCTTTTCTTCTCTTTTTTCTTTTCTTTCATCCATTCAGCCACTCTATGTTTTTTGATTGGTAAATTTATTCCATTTACATTTGAAGGGATTGTTGATAGGTATGGATTTACTACTGCCATTTTGTTAATTATTTTCTAGATGTTTTATAGTGTCTGTTTTTTCTTCATCTCTTGCTCTCTTTTTTTGTAATATGATGATTTTCTGCAGTGATATGCTTAGATTCTTTATCTTTATCTTCTGTGTAACTACTATATATTTTTACTTTGTGGTTAACATGAAACCACATAAAATATCTTCCATTTAAAATAATCTGATTTAAGCTGTTAACAACTTAACTCTGAACACATTCCAATCCTCTACATTTTTACTCTCCCTTCTTGCAACATTTGTTTTTAATATCACAATTTACATTTTTTCACTTTGTGTATCCATTAACAAATTATTATAGTTATTTTTAATACTTTGGCTTCTAACCATCAGAATAAATTCTCAACTATACTGAGATCTTTCATTTTCTTGTCCTTAATGTATGAAATGGCTTCTTAGATACCAGCGCTAGTCAGTTTCATGAAATCTTCTCATATAAACATGCCTGACCATTGTTTATCATTAATTTCTCCCTTTATTTTGTAGTTAGAGTATTACATACATATATGCATATAAATTTTTATGCAGAACATAATTATATTATCTAAAACTTTCATTTTAAGTTATGTTATAGGACAAAATACAGTAACAAAAAGCAATTGCTTGGTCTGGTAATGTTAGAGCCATTGGTCTTAAGCATTCTGCTTCTTAATTGCTTTTTTAAAAACATATGACAAATAAAAATGTGTATATATGTATACATTTATAAGATATAAATATGAATAAATCTATATAAAATATAAATACATATAAAGTGTACAATGTGATTAGATTTGATATACATATAAATTATGAAATGATTACCACAATCCACTTAACAAATCCATCATCTGACATAATTACTGTAATTTTGTATACATGGTTAGAATGTTTAAGGTCTCCTCCTTAATTAACTGTAGTTACCATGCTGTACATTTATCTCCAGAACTTATTCATTCATTTGTGAAGTACTGATCTAGCACAGTAGATGTAAGGATCAACCTGTTAGGGTATTTTTCTCTCATGAACACTATATATAGGGCCTTGACAACACTTTCTTTTTTCTTTCTTTCTTTCTTTCTTTCTTTCTTTCTTTCTTTCTTTCTTTCTTTCCTTCTTTCTTCTTTCTTTCTCTCTTCTTTCTTTCTTGTTTCCTTTCTCTTTGGTCTTTGGAAGCCAACCAAAAGAGAATAAAAGTAAACACATTATTTCTCTAGATATTAAAATAGTATTTATCAGGTTATAGTCATGGCTAGGAACTCACAGCCTTTCAGAATTTATTTAAATTGATAATACATATCTCTGATTTGTAAAGTAAAACTATCAGGGTGCAACTTTTCAATATAATTTCCATGTTTATGGGGAACACCTTGCAGTCACCTTCATTTATAACCTACAAAAATATATTAATTTTTCATGTATTTTGCTTGGACTTTGTTCTAAATCTATTATCTTTCTTCTCTTTCCCATGAATAAATAAAAAGATAATTTCTTCCATGATTAAAAAAAAAAACACTGTTAAGTTTAAAAAAATCCTAAACTTCCCATTCAAGAATATTTTTATGTGCTTCTACATTTTCTTTGAAAGCATATGTATGGTAAGTTCTGATAGGCAAACAAGTGTTGGTAATACAAGTAAAACTAATTATGTATAGGAAAATATGCTATTACCTTTGCATTCAAGAACAATTGTATTTAAATTTAATTCTGTATTCCATATGGTCATATAGATTTCTAACATCTTCGGTTTCATAACTTTGAATCTCTTTATTTCACAATTTTTATTGAGCATATATTACATTTTTGCAAATAATCTTTAAGATCTCTTTGAGGTATAAAATTCTATAATTTCATGATATGTATAAACTGTTTACATTTTATAGTATGCAAATTGACTTCTAGTAGGCTATAAACGTTTTCACACAGATTTTCCAAAGTCTACTATATAATCATAAAAATTTAATCATAACAGGGTTCCTGGATGGCCCAGTTGGTTAAGTGTAGGACTCTTGATTTTAGCTCAGGTCATGATCTCAGAATTGTGAGATTAGGTCCCACGTTGGGCGCCCCTCCCCCCACTTGTGCGTGCACTTTCTCTCTCTCTGTTCTCTCTCTCTTTCTCAAAAAAAAAAAGAATTTAATTATAACAATTCTTCCTATTAATAGTGCAAATAAATGGCATATATGTAAGTAAAGTAATGTAAATAAGTGGCCACAGGTACACTAAAAATACTCAAAATTACATACATTAAAAAAAAAAAAAACTTTGGTGAATGGTCCATTTACTATAAATTAAACGATACCAGAAATCTCAATAGTCTTTTTTTTTTTTTTGAGGACTAATTATCATTTTTCAATTCTTTTAAAATGGGTTTTGAGGCTATGGTGTTCTTTCAAATGTGAAGAACACACAAACACACAAATCAGTCAATTTTATTAGCCAAGGAATTTCCTAATGCCTGAACTGCCCTAGAAATTAACCTATTGTCAACATATACACATCAGTGCAATCTAACTGAAGTTTCCACCTGAGTTAGTTGATTAGTGCTAGTTAAATTAGTCCATCCATTTCCTTCATGTTGGCAGGCACATTTTCCTATGTGCCATGTGATTGACAGAGTTGGTTTATGGAACAATGAGCAATCACTTCTCTTAGCATCTCTTTAACCTCAGGCATCCTCATTTCCCATCCTGGTGCTTTTTTCCCTTTTTTTTGGCTACCTACCCTGGCTTCCCAACATTCTCATGATGTTCACTAATAATGCCAGGAGAAGCTTGGAACCCTCTGAGTACATTCCCTTTTCTCATGAGAGTAGTGATGATTTACACACCCTGTTCCTGGAAGGGTTGGATGAGAGAGGGTATGGAATGATGTGTGTTCTAAATCACCATTGATCAAGTGATTCCAGTATTACAGTCTCTGCAACAGACAGAATTTGGGGAGGAGAAAGCTTAGGTGTAGCACAGTGTCTGACAAATAAGTACTCAACAAAGACGTTGCTAAATCACAGATCAATTAGGTCAATTTGAAAATACTGGTGTTCTCTTGAAAAAGACCTTTTCAAAACCTAAATGCTTAAACACTACCTGACATTGGATGACTTTTTAACAAAAAGGCCAAAGTCCACAGTAAATACTCCTTCTGTATTAGTAAGGAGTGATGCTGCAATAAGCAGTAGGCATCCGAATCTCAATTAGGCTTCTGTGCTTGACTTGCCTTGTGATTGAGAATTTGGAAAGCTCCATACAGAAAGAAAAATGGTTTATGTAATTTCCACTGGCCTTCACTACAGCCACATAGGTTGTCATCTAAATCAACCTGCAGTTGGCAGCAGCTGGGATCAGAAGTGGATTGCCTGTATTCAGATCCATGTATCACATTAGGACAATGAAATTAGGGAACAATATATACCTGTAATCGTAACAGTCTTTTGCCTTAAAGAACACACAACCCTCTATTATGTCCCTGAAAGTATTTACAAATGACTTGAATTGGAACAGATTATTCCTTCTACAAAATACAATGAATACTATTTCATCATGTCTTGTATGGTTTTACAACCTTCAGAAGAGTTAATGTCCAATGGTTGGTTGGTTTTATGCTTTTGCTGGCCAACTCATATTTTTAAGTCTAATAATTTTCAGGAGAAGTTGCTGAAATTTCATAGCATAAAATATTTGAGATAGGAAAAGAAAGATAAAGACCAGAAAAGAACTTTGCCAAGGAACATATATTGTCTATTTGACCAGAGACATCTAGCCAGTGTGACATGAAAGAAAAATGCTCCATATTAGTGTATTGTTTCAAGACATATATAATCATAATGTCACATCTAACTCCCTTTTGCCTGATCCTGACATGTTAGCAATGTTCCAGTCAATAAGTTATCAAAAGGCTATTTCATTACCTGTTGTAGCCTCAGAGATACAGAGCAGCATCCTATATTTTAGGAGGAACATGAGATAGATCGGAGGACATTAATTTGATGGAGAAACATTCATCCAAGTTCTTCCAACAAAATGGGCAATACACCATGTCATTACCTGTTGCCTGAAAAAGAGATAAAAATGTCTCCAAAATGACCCTTCTTCCACTTAACAATCTAACTCCCAACAAATTACAGTGCTATAAAAGGAATAACTAATTATGCTTCCGCTAGGTACTATAAAGTGTCCAATTATGGGTCTAATTAGAAGGGAAGGGCATAAAGTAATGGGTCTTTATTTAGAAATGTTGTTATTCTCAGGACACCTTCTAAAGTGATTTCTGTGTTTTGTTTTGTGTATTACATTTATTCTACCTTTCTGTAATTTGCTCAGATTTATCTCAATAGGACAAACATCTGTCACATCTTGCATACTGCTTTAATTTGATTGTCCCTGACCCCTTAGGCAAATATAGACAGGTGGAAAACATACTGGCTATTTCACACAACATCTGTAGTCACTTTAGCCAGTCTTTTTTATGGCTTATCACAGCATGAGAGGGCTGCAGAAACCAAGCAGTAGCAGGGAGAGAGAACCAGGTGGAATTCCACCCTCTGTTTGCTTGAGCAACTCTGTACCACTTAGCATTTACAAACGCTGGCTGAGGAGAACAGCAGCCTGTGGCAGGTCTAGTCCTTAAGAGTTAGGGGAAAAGAGAGAAAAGGTTAAAAAAAAAAAAGGGTATGCCTTTCAATTAAGTCATTATCTTTATTTTGTAACTCCAACAAAAGAGTTTAATAAATGACCACACACAAAAACACACACTCATGCACACGCTCATATGCAAATTCATATACAAAATGTGTTCAGCAGCAATTTGATGTGATTAATGAGGCTGCTCTGGCACATCTTGAGGATAGCATATTAGTCACAGTTAATGACTCCTGCATAGCCTACTCAAAGAGCAATATATCCTTATTAAATGTCCCTAGCATAGAACGGGGAAAGACCTTAAAATATCCTATGGTCAATGACCCTATCTCCAATATTGGTGAAGGGACACCCCCTGAAATAGCCAGGACTGATAGATGATGATGATGGTGATTAAAATATTTAAGCAAAACAAAACAAAACAAAACAGGAATATGGATTCTCCAAAACGTCCTTCATGACAGTTCTAGCCTATAATCATTATTTAAGTCAAGAAATCTTTTCTTGTAAATGAGTTCTTACTTTAATCCAAGTTAATTTCCTCTTGTATAGATAACAATGGAAATGGAGAAAAATTGCCCAGCCATCCTCATATATACACTTAATATACTTGGAGATGGTTATTAAATCATCCTTCTGCTTTCTTTGCTACAAACTGAAGTTAACTTCTTTATTCTTTCTCACTAGAATCAATTTCCATCTTTTAAAATAAATATTTTATTATTATTTTAAAATGTTTCCTGGACTATCCACTACCACTAATATTTTCAAAATGTGGGAAGGAGACTACCTCTAACACCTGGGAGATAAATTACTTTGGGTGCCTTTAAAAATGAATATTCTTGGGTACCCCTATCTACTCAATCAAAAGATCTTTGGTTGGGCCCAGAATCCACATTTTTAACATGAATCCTGGGAGAGTCTCATGCACATTGATGTTTAAACACCAATATTCTAATTTTTCTTCAGTTAAAGCACCCAGATGCCTTTTTCTGCAAGGCATCAAAGATATATGACTTTTAGTAAATTTCTTAATCAAATGATGAATATGGACCCCTCTAATCTATTTAAAACCCTTCCAGCTTTCACCAATTTTTTATCATCTTTCCTTCTGAAAATATTTCATCTCTTTCCAGGATGTCTTTTTAATAATATGAGTACAAAGTGATTTTTTTAAACTATAAAATCAACTCTCAATCACCACATCTCAGATTCAAATCTGAAGTCATTGTGACTTTGTGTCCTCACCTCAAGCATTATCAGAAGTTAAAGCTTCCTTCCTCCAAAGCTTAACTGGGTCATATGCATTCCCTCAGTTTCTTCCAATAAATATTCTTTAAATGGGGCACCTGGGTGGCTCAGTCATTAAGCGTCTTTCTTTGGCTCAGGGCATGATCCCAGTGGGATCGAACGCTGCATCGGGCTCCCTGCTCTGAGGGAAGCCTGCTTCTCCCTCTCCCACTCTCCCTGCTTGTGTTCCCTCTCTCGTTGTCTCTCTCTCTGTCAAATAAATAAATAAAATCTTTTAAAAAATAAATACTCTTTAAACATATTGTCAATGTCTATTGGGTTGAAACTCATTTTCACTTTTTTAAGATTTTATTTATTCATTTGAGGGGGGAGCATGAGTAGGGAGAGGGACAGAGGGACAAGCAGCCTCCTCACTGAGTGGGGAGCCCAACACAGGGTTCCATCCTAGAACCCTGAGACCATGACCTGAGCCCAAGTCAGATGCTTAACCAGCTGAGCCACCCAGGCACCCCACAACTCATTTTCTATTATTAAAAAAGTATATGCAGAATGAGATTTATCTATTAATGATCTGTCATTGCCCGAAGCAGCATTAATATTGTGGAAAAAGAGGACAATATTACTCCAATTTTCTCCTGTGAAATCTTACTAAAGGATTTAAAATCTAGATAATAAAATGAATTCTTCACTCCTGGTACATCCTACATTATTTGTTTTCAGAAATTTAGTCAATGGTGATCAACAAATTTAAGCAGCTGCATCATAACATTTCAAAACATATATGTCACAACACTCTACCCCATCCTTGTGCTTTCCCCCCAAAATTGGGAGTATTTTTCTTTTAATTTCCATAGGATGCTGTATATTTGAGGAGCCTGAATCAATTTACATTTTGTTGATCCAGTGATCTTTTTGTTGCCTGGTATCTTCAGAGAGGACACTATTCTATTTGACCTAACAATTAATACATTTTGCTTCTCCCTATACTACCTTCCTCAAAACCGTTTTGCATTGAATCATAGGGTCTCAATTATCTTCTTCAAATTTGCTTCTTTATCTGGTCTTTACATGCAATAAGCCATCATTTTCATTTTATCACTAAAAGTTAAATCTCTGTCTCATTTTCCTCAAACACAGTTGTGTTAATTTCAACACCTCGCCTTTATTTGTGTTACTCTCTCTGTTGGAATGTCAACAAATATTTATTGAGCAAAATCTTTAAGAATATGGTCTTTTGAAGTCAGAAACAACTAGAGTGAGCTCTCATTCTATCACTTCAGAGAAGTGTGACCTTGCATTAGTAATTTAACCACTCTAAAATTCACTTTTCTCAGCTATAGTTATAGCTTAGAAATAATGGTGATTATTATGTAAGTCACTATTAGAGAAGAATATCAAGTGTGACATTTTTTATCATTTGCAAAATTCCTGGTACAAATGAGTGTTCAATAATTGTTAGCTTATTACTATTAGTAGTAGTGGTAATTGTGACCAACAGTAATAGCAAGGTATTCGTAGTAATGCACAAAACATTTTGCTAGATGCGGGAAATACAGAAGAAAACACAGGAAAGATATTGCTCTTCCTTTTAGGGAATCTACAGGAAAAAAAAATAATCCAATACTTAGAATAAAGTCTGTTACATAGCAGGTGAGCCTAAACTAGTTTTGCCATCTTGAGAAGCTTCCCTGATGGAATGAGGCTGTGAGATAGGAAAATATCAGAGTTAGTTATGTTAATTACAGGAGGGGAGTGCAGTGAAATAGGTTGCTCAGGCAGAAGGAGCACATGTATGAAGTCCTGGAAATTAAGGCATATTGGAGGAAAATAAACAAGTCCTGCATCTGTGATGTGTGGCAAACCCAGAAAGTAAAAGTGTCCGGATATTAATCCAGAGAGTTCGATATGATTCAGATCACACGGGGTTCTTAGGACTTATAAAAAAATTTGTATTCTATCCAAAAGGATTGTTAAAGAAAGATATTGAGCAATAGAGTGGTTTGATTAGATTTTTGTTTTTGCCGATTTTATTAGTTTCCTAGGGTTGCTGTAACAGATAACTACCAACTGGTTGACTTAAGACAACAGAAATGTATTCTTACAGTTCTGGAGGCTAAAGGTCTGAAATTAAGATGTCAGCAGGCAGGGCCATGGTCTCTCTGAAGGCTCTAGAGAAGGATCATTTTATTATTATTATTATTATTATTATTTCTTAATTTGAGAGAAAGAGAGAGCATGAGTGTGCATGAGCATATGAGCGGGGAGGAGCAGAAGGGGAGGGAGAGGGAGAAAGAATCTGAAAGAGACCCCACAATGTGCATAGAGCCTTACACGGGGCTTGAGATCACCAGTGGAGATCACAACCTGAGCAGAAACCAAAAGTCCTGATGCTCAACCAATTGAGCATCCCACGTGCCCCTCCTTCTATCTTCTGGTGGTTCCTGGAAATTCTTGGTGTCCCTTGGCTTGTAGATGCATCCAATCTCTGCCTCTGTCATCTCTCTATTAACTGATAGTATTCTTCTTGTTTTTTGTTTTGTTTTGTTTTTGTTTTTTTTTTCCTGTGTCTAAATTTCCCACTTCTTAGGACACTGGTCATTGAATTAGGGCCCGTCCTAATCTCGTATGCCCTCATATTAACTTATTTTCATATAAGGTCACGGTCACTGGTATTGGATGTTAGCATTTAAACATATCTTTTTTGGGAACATAATTCAATCCACAATATTCGTTAGTATGGTAGCAATTTTGGGAGTTGATTCTAGGGGAATAGTTAGAAGCAGAAGGGATCCTTACAGAATTTAGCAGGAGCGCAAATTAACAAGAATGATGGCCTAAACAAGCATTGTGTTAATGGGAAAATAGGGACATAGAGTCACTAAATTGAATTCTGGTATTAGAGTTAACAAGTTGCTTATTGATAAGTATGTTGGGAGAGTAAGTGAAGGAGAAGTCTGTGATGATGCATGGTTTCTTCCTTGGGCAAATGGATGACTGGTGACAAAGGAGGGGGAGTGAAGAGTGATTGGTATATCATGTAACTGAAAGATCCATCATATCTAAATACCTGTTCTGTGAATATGAGGTGTTAGACTGAAGATACAGCAGTGAGTCATGCAGATATAGGCCTGCTCTCATGGAACTTATGGCCTTTGCTACTCACGTAGAAACTGATTTCTTCTTTAGTAGGAATTCCATAAAATTTTAGGGTCTAAATCACACATCTACTGTAGTCATCAATGTTTTATGAAAGTGTGGCTGCATCTGCTTTCCTATCTGTTGATTCTCTGGCCTGAACACTTCATGGAGCAAAGATCAGATAATCTTTTAATGTGGCAATTTTCTATTTCTAATTCATCTGCCTATGAAATTACCATTTGCACCACCTGATCTTTACTGCCTGCATTTCCCTTCTTTCTTTCTGTCTACATAGATTCTGACCCTACTATGATCAACTCTTCTCAACTGTCTTTCTGATCTTCCCTCCAAACTGGTCAGTTTGGATAAAAATCTGCTTTGGCCTATGCAATGTGTCCAGTTCTTTCTCCCCACCACGTGATCTTGTGCCTGCCAATCAGGCACATCTCAGTGTGTACCAGTGTTTATTGATGCCAGAGCTTCAGCACCACATACATCTATGGCTTTAGGGTCTTTCCATAGGCCTGGCACTTTTTCTCTGTTTTTCAGCATACACTCCCAGGTTTTTCTAGGTTTCACCATTCACTTATTCATTTGTCAAACGTTTATTGAGTTACTACTTCATTCTAGTCATTGTGTGTTGTATGGGCAGCCAGACTAATGTGAAGGAGTTTAGAATGGAGATGCAGACAAGCCAACGGACTATTGCAAAGGTGTGCGATGAATGCTAAAGACTAAGGAGCACACAGGTGAAGCACGGATTCTGGGCTGGCCAGTGGATGGGAAACAAATCAGAGAAAGCTTCTCAGGACAAGAGATAAACAAGCTGCTTCATAGAATTCTAGTAGAAGCTACCCACAAAAGTGGTGCAATGGGAAGGTGGAGCAGACTTACGTTAGGGATAAAAAGAGCACAAGAAAGGAGAGCAGCAAATATGAATGTCAAAAGGTAAGAGAGAACATGATCACTCTAAAATTTCAGAAGTATATGCCGAGTGAGTGTGCCATGAAAAAGCGAGTGTAGGAGGAGAAAAGATTAGGCAGGTAAGTAGGGGCAAAGTCAAAATTTGTGTGCTTGTGTGTCTTATCCTGACCTGATGTCTTATAAAAAGGACTCATTGTCAGTGGTATTTCCTGCACTGGATCTAAATCCTGACATTTCTACATTCCTTTATTATTCTCCAACACCACTTATGCAATTTCCTCTCCTTTGATGTCTCTATACATAATGTGACTAGAGATGTGTTTTGGAATGCAGATTTCTGCCAGGTTACGGGGCCCTATGAATGCTATATGCCACACCGAAGATCTGTCAGTCTTCTTATAGATAATGATGAAACAAAATGTATTTGGGGTATTTGAATATAGCTATAATAACTATGTTTTAGAAGGTCGACCAGGTGAGGCATCGATTGGTGCAGGTGAAATCGGGGGGATAGACTGGATGAAGGCTATCTCATATAGTGACCGAGAACATGGGCTCCGTGGGCAGACTTCGTGGGTTTGCATTGGTGGCCTCACATACTAGGGATAGGATCAGGGAAAATTGCTTCACTTCTTTGTGCCCTAAAAGGCATTATAATGGTAATAACCATCTTGAAGTATAGTTGTGAGGATTAAATTAATTGATACAGGTAAAGCACTTATTATGGTACTAGACACAGAGAAGTATCCTTTATTATGTTATCAAAATAGCCCATGGTGATAAAGATCCATGGTGTTAAATTAATAATTTTTTTTTAAGAGAGGGAGAGAGAGGGAAGGGGGAGGGGCAGAGGGAGAGGGAGAGAGAATCTTAAGCAAGCTCCACGCCCAGCATGGAGCCCAGTGTGGGGCTCGAGCTCACAATCCTGAGATCATGCCCTGAGCCAAAATCAAGAGTGGGATGCTTAACCAGCTGAGCCGCCCAGACACCTCAGTAATGATTCATTTTTAAAATAAATTATTCAAAGCTGTGTTTATGTAGTCACAGTCCATGTAATATATATCCTGTGAATTAAGGTAGCTATTAGCTTTACATTTGTATTGTTTTCCTAGGGCTGCCATAACAAAGTACCACAAAAGTAGGTGGCTTAGAACAACAAAAAAATGAATTCTCTCACTGTTCTGGAAGCTGAAATTTTTAAATCAGCGTTGTCAGGGCCACGTTCCCTCTGAAACCTGTAGGGGAAGGAAACTTCTTTGCCTCTTTCAGCTTTTGCCCCAGACTTTCCTTGGCTTGTGGAAGCACAAGTCCAATCTTCATTTGACATTCTCCCTATGTCTCCTTGCACTGTCTTCCCTCTGTACATATAAGTGTCCAAATCCACCCCCTTCTTTTTTAATAAGGACACCTGTCATAACTTATTAGGGCCCATTCTAAGCAAGTCATTTTAACTTGATTACATCTACAAAGGCTCTATCTCCAAATAAGTTCACATTCTGTGGTACTAGACGTTGGGACTTCAACATATCTTTTTTGGGGGGAACAGAATTCAACCCTTCAAAATTACTTCTGCAATTATTGTAAAATACTAATATTTCTAAAGTTTCACTGGGAAGGCTGAATTTTAGTAAATAAACAGCATTGTCACTAACCAAAATTAGTGCATGGTTTTATTAACATGGGCTTTATTTTCTATATTAGATTGTCCACCTAGAATTAATAACCAGTGCAAGATATTTTTAAATAGAGAAGTAGTGAAGAAAATTAATAAACTCATTTTATTTTCTCCTATCAAGAAACAACATAAATTTAATTTGTGATCCATTATTTACATATCAGTAAACTGGAATATTTCTATAGGATTTTTAAATGTTATTTGGTAGAAATGAAAAAGAAAAAAACACTATGATAGAGGAAAATATTAGATCTGAAATGAGTATGGGAATTTTCAATAACAACTTGCACTTTCAGAGAATTAATCTTGTGAGTTGCTTTACCATGAGAAACACATTTATATCTAATATGACACATTAGGAAAGAATGGGTGGACAATACTTCATCACCTTCTTACATACATAGAAAATAATGTAGTGGCATTGTTCATTAATATCCACATTTTTCACATTAAAATTCCATCGATGAAAACTGGAGGAGGAAAACAGTAACCGGAAATTGGAAAAATAAATTTATAAAGATATTTAACACCTAGGGGTCTAATGGTAAATCAGGGGGAAAAAAAAGTCTCACTTTTGAATTTGGAAAGTTTATAGAACAAGGAGGGAGTAATTATGTTTTAGATATTTATTAGGACATGCAAACAATGAATAATGGAATCATTGAGAAATAATTTCAGAAATGGGAGTAGCAAGTGCAAAGAGATTAAAGAATCTAAATGAATAGATTTTTTTTTTACTGTACTACATTGCACTCACACTATATTGATTTTTTTTTTTTTTACATAAGGGAGAAAACTAGAGAAGTTGAAAATGAAAGTATTAATGGCAATTTTACCAGATGATTCCAGTGTTGCTTCATGCAAAATAAACAAACATCCCCCCAAAGATGATCAATAAATAATTAACAGGACAAACATTTTTTGAAAAGTTGTTAAAATTTATATTAAGGATTACTTGAAGAATGTTGATAATGAAAAAATAAAAAATATTTCATTGAAAGAATTAGACATAAGATAGATGAGCAAGTGCTATTGGCCTTGTTCCTTCATACAAAGAAAGGTTATGAGCAAAATATGCAGTCCTCAGGATGTAGACTTGGAAAAGATTTCACTGAAGGATTAAATATTGGCTGCCAGCAAATTGATTTGATATTATCAGAAAATAGTGTTTATATTGGGAACACATAAAAGGCAAAAGAGAGAGGGGAACAAACATTTAATAGGTATTTACTATAAGAGGCACTTTATAACTGTTATCATACTGAATCTTTATAAGAATTCTGTGAGGTAGGTATTATTCCCATTTGGTGTATGAGGCAAAGAAAGCATAAGTAGCCAGCCCTTGGCAGTATAGATGAGTAGGGAAATGACATCCAAATGCCTTCTCAAAGTCTGAGTCTTTCCTACTATAATACAAAAACTCTCCAAGAAAAAACAAATTTTTCCTAAAACATAGGTAATGTCACATTCTTCATTCAATTAAGTTTTTGAAGCCCTAAAGCCTTTTGACAACTATTCCCCAAAGCAAAATGTAATTGTTTTAGAAAATACTGGTCCATGTCTTTGGAATAAGGTGGAGTACATTAGCATCTCAAATGACATAGAATAATATACTTTATTTAGTGATGTTGACCAGAAAGGAACAGTAGGTAACTGTAGTATCTTCATTGCAATGTATTATTGAAATGGCAAGTTCCCAAAGGTAGCCATGACTCTCAGAGACTGGGCTGCAATGCTGCCTCTGGGCCTGTGGAGGCAGGTGATAGGTCAGAAACCTTTCAGAGAAGCTCCTGCATCCAAGTACTAAAGCCACACTAATCTTCCCATACATCCCAGTTTCCCTTCCGTTGCTGCTTCATGAACTCTAGCCTCCCATAATGTAGACTTTTCCTCAGGTCTCATTTCTGTATTCCTTCCTTCTCCTTCTGTTGGATTTGCCTTTTCTTTCTGTGAAATCAGTTCATGAGCTTAGCCTGTCCCTGCTCCATTCCAAAGGTTAAGTGGAAACAATTTGAGTAATGCACTTTAAAGAGAAATGACCTTATTCATACTCAAATAATTTTGATGAAAAAGTCTCTGTTTTTATTATTTTGTATATGTCAAATGTAGATTTACTGGAATCAAATCAATGAGAGAAGAAATGAAAATAAAGAAACGGCAAATAACGCATTAACTATGATTAAATTGTTATTCCAATCCTATGAAACTGAAAGTTCATGGCAAATCTTTTAAGACTATTTAACTTAGAGCCAAAAGTGTCAAGTAGGTGAGAATAGAGATTAAAAAAAGCTTTCACTAGAATTAATGGCAAATGCTTTCTGGTTCTAAGCCAAACAATTTAAACACTTATGTGGTTTTATAATATCATATTTTTTACATATATGATTGGTATGGTGGCCTGTCTCCAAGATATGCCCTCAAGATCTTTGCCTATCTATTTATACCCGTGGAATCAGGGCTGATTTGAATTACCAATAGAACACTGCAGAAGTGACCACATATGACTTTTAAGGCTGGGTTTAGAGGCATTGTTTCTTTCTTGTTCTCTTGCATTGCTCCCTCTGGGACCAGCCGGCTACCCTGAGAACACCAGAGCAGCCCATGCGGCAAGAAACTAACTTGGCAGTATTGAGGTTAAAAAACCTTGGAAATGGATCAGCCAGTCCCAGACAAGCCATCAGATGACTATAGTCCCAACTGGACTTCTGCAGACTGCAACCTCAGGGACTCTGATACCTTTCTGAATTTCTGACCCACATAAACTGTTAAAGATAACACATAGTTATTATAATTTTAAGTCACTACATTTGGGTTATCTAGCAATAGATAATTAATACAATTGGATAAAGTGATATATATCAAATAGACAAAAAAGAGATCAACATTTCCAGTTGCTGCTTTTCCCAAAAGTCCTGTTTTTTTCCCCTTTATTCTCAACTTTTTAAAAATTAACATATAATGTATTATTTGTTTCAGAGGTACAGGTCTGTGATTCATCAGTCTTACACAATTCACAGCGCTCACCATAATACATACCCTCCCCAATGTCCATCACCCAGCCACCCCATCCCTCCCACCCCCCTCCACTCCAGCAACCCTCAGTTTGTTTCCTGAGATTAAGAGTCTCTTCTGGTTTGTCTCCTTCTCTGGTTTCATCTTGTTTCATTTTTCTTTCCCTTCCCCTATGATCTTCTGCCTTGTTTCTCAAATTTCACATATCGGTGAGATCATATGATAATTGTTTTTCTCTGATTGACTTATTTCATTTAGCATAATACCCTCTAGTTCCACACACGTCATTGCAAAAGGCAAGATTTCATTTTTTGATGGCTGCCTATTATTCCAAAAGTCATGTTTTAAATAATCTATAATGATTTCCTCTAAGATGATAATTAAGAATGGTTAGTTACTCTATACCGTGGCTAACAGTTACCAGTGGTGAACTGAGAATGGAATAGAGATACAATGACATTCTGAAAACTCCTTCCCAGAATTTGGTAGTTGAAATAGTATTTTAGACTATTACAAAAAAAGGCATACAACAATAAAATGCAAGTCATCATTTCTTTATCTAATGAGGAAATATTAGTTGAGCACATACTATGTTCTAGCCCCTATGTCAGGTATTAGAGATAAAGTAGCAAATGCTACAGCTTCTTGCATGAAGTTCACATCCATACAACAACAGATTTTAATGTTCAATTAAAATTAAATGAGGTCATTTATTTATATTTTTATCTTTTTTATAACACACACAAAATATTTTTTCTTTAGTTTTATGTTAGTGTACAGTTGCCTCTCAATTCCACTGGTTCTGATGAGTGGAACCATCACTGCTTTCTCAGTGGTACTAAGAGAAAGAAAGTGAATAGTGATTACAAAATTCCTTTGTTTTTCAGAGAAATTGTGTAGTTATAATTAGGTGTCAATTCATTCATTTATTCATATTCATTCATTCCAGAAGCATTTATCAAATTTTATCAACATATTTCCATATCCTTAAATATATTATAGGGTGTAAGAATGATTCTACTTAGTTTCTTTTCATCAAAAGAAGTTTCAAATATGTTTATTATACTCTATTTTCTAAAGGTAGGAGAGAAAATAATTAAATTTTAGTTACAAACATACAAAGTAATTTAAAAAGTTTTAGCATTTAATGAGATCACAGAATCAAACTATATCAGAAATGAGATATTATGTCTTTTTATTTTAAAATGTATGTTTATTTGAGGGAAAATAAGATAGATTAGAAGTATTTTGGGGGTCGATATTTTACTTCATGGAAAAGGATAATTGGATAAAGAATATTAAAGAAGCTAGAATATGGTGGTCAGTCAGTAATAAATTTTATAATAATTAATTTGGTCTTACAAATAGGTAGTCAATATTTACCTCTTAATTAAAATCATTATATAAATTACTAATATGGATTTCTGGCTGTTCTTTAGAAAGCTATATATACATTTGTCTTGGGGATTGTGCTGTGTATTTTAATACAGATACATTTCAAGCATGAAGTATATTAGCTGAAAAGAGTCTTGGTTAGAAGTGAAATTATTTCCTAAAAATTTTCTTTTCTTTTTTTTTCTTAACACTCAACCAAATTAATTTAAAACAATTTAAACCCAAACAAAAGAATAATTCAGAGTTCCCTTTTAGGCTAATAGTTAATTAACAATTTCAGTAAAGAAGTGGTTCATTGGATGTCTCACTCAAGTGCTTTAGGTTAATACCAGAGACAGAAAAGTTGAATCATAGCCAAAACAGAACAAAATTTCAAGAAATTATGTTTAAGGTATCTCTGCTTTTCAGGAACCCTGAAATCGTTACTTTTTAGCAAAGTGAACCTAATGATGTGCCTTTTCTTCCCTGGTGACTTCCTATGGCTTAATTAGCTGATTCAGGTCAACTACCCGGTTCATCAGGTTTTGAACATCTGAGATTTAGTCTTAAATTCCCTTTTGAGAAATGAATTCCCATCACAAAAGCCTCATGGGTGTGTGTGTGTGGGAAAATAATTTTGAGCAATTAGGAATTAATGATGACCTTTCAGGGGATAGTAGAGGACATAATCATAAAAGTTGAATATACATCACTAAGAATGAGTAATGCACTCCTATTAGCATAATTGGCTAGCATTAAAATGGAGGTATCTACAATTTATATGGTTTGGAAGCTTCTTGAGAAAACGAGGAGGTACTGGAAGGTACAACTCAGACATTACTCTTGAAATCTCATCGGTGATAATTTGGAAGCATATATAAATTAAATTGTTAGAATTGGAACCTGGAAAAATACTTTAGCGAAACAAAGAAAAAAAATGACGTTAAAAATAGAAAAATCAGGGGCGCCTGGGTGGCTCAGTCGTTAGGCGTCTGCCTTTGGCTCAGGTCATGATCCCGGGGTCCTGGGATCGAGTCACACATCGGGCTCCCTGCTCAGCAGGAAGCCTGCTTCTCCCTCTCCCGCTCCCCCTGCTTGTGTTCCCTCTCTTGCTGTGTCTCTCTCTGTCAAATAAATAAATAAAATCTTAAAGATAAAAAAAAATAGAAAAATCAAACTAATATTTTTGTGTGTTAAACACTTATTATAAAGAACAGCAATCTAGAGCTTGGGCTCTGTGTTTTGAGAACACTGGAGTTTGATTCATTGCTCTCCATGTCTTAACTCAGTGATGTTAGTGAAATTGCTTATCCTTGCCTCAAAGGTGATTATAATATTAGTAATTATTTCATAGGCCTAATATAAGAAATAAATGAGTTAATAATAGTACCTACTGGTGTCACTTCTCTATTACTGGTTAACAAGGCACACCAAAACTTAATGGCTTAAAAAACTATTTATTATTTCTCATTGTTCCAGGGGTTGACTGGGCTTAGCTGGGCAGTTCTCATGTGGGGTCTCTCATGCAGTTCTATTCAGGGACTGCCACCATTCAAATGCCCAGCTGGGCTGACTATCCAAGGTGACTCACCCACATGGCTGAGAGGTAATGCTGGCTGTGGTGTGGGAGCTCAGCCTGTCTATGTGGTTTGGACAAGATAAGCTACATAATTTTCAGGACCCAGTGCAAAATGAAAGCATGGGTCTTCCTAGTAAAAAATTATTAAGAGTTTCAAGACAGTGACAGCAGAAGCTTCATGCTCATAAATCTAGCCCTGGACTTGGGCTTCTCAGCATATAATGGGTGAGTTCTAAGAAGAAGATCCCAAGAGCATGCATCATGAAAGACCCAGATAGAACTTGGAAGGCTTCCTATAACTTCATTGATCACATTTCTATTTGTCAAAGGGTCATCATAAAATCAACCCAGGTTCAAGGGAAGAAAAATTAGACTCCGTCTCTTGATGTGAAGATTGGCATGCCTGTCCAGGGAGACAAACAACTGATAGCAGCCATCTTTGGAGATTCTCTACCACCTGACTTTGAAGTTTTAAAATAATTACTAAGGGAGATAATTCATATTAGTTAGCAGGATACCTAGCTTGGAAAAATGCTTATATAACAACTTATTATTATCCTAGATTATAAACTTGGAGAAGAAACTAAAGTGACTTGGCTTTGTATATCTGTTATCTGAGTTAAAAATGGATGTGATATCAGATTTTATCTTTGCTATTTTATGCAATCTGTCTTGTAAAATATTAGAAAAACTAACAGTTATTGTAGTTAGATTCTGTAATGGCTAAAGAACATTCTTAAGGTAATTATTAATGAGTTTAATGCTGCTCTCAATGATAATAAGCCCTTCTCTTTTACCTAAAGGTATTTTTGCAGAAGTGGATAGTTTAGCTTTGACTTTTCTGCTTATTAAATAACCATCTGCCGTCTGTAGTCTATTGTCTTGCTGCATTTATCACAGATGAGTGCAGAACAAAAAAAATGAAAATAAATTGTTTTAATATAATACCCTTTTCTCATACTTTGCCATAAAGTGCCACATTCCTTGATTGTGTCTTAGCTAGTGTGTAACTTGGGATTCCAGGTTATAAAAGCTTTTTATAATCTTTAGTCATTTAACACTACCTACATCTCATTTGATGGCTTTAATTTCAGTTTGTGCCAAAAGCAATATAATTTTTCAATTAGGAAGCAAACATGCTTTTTAAAATGAGATGCTGTTTCTGACATCCAAATTTTGTTTATAGGCACCAACAGTATTCTAGAAAAGCTTGTGTATAAAGATAATTATAAGTGAAAAGAACTGTTAAATGATCATCCAGGATACCACAGAACAGTTTATTCAGTTGTGATAAAGACAATAGAATATAGTCAATTACAAAATATGTTTATTCTATTGTGTAAGGCTCTTGGAATTCACTGAGAAAATATGTATTTTAAAAAGTCAGTTAGTACACAAATAATGTCAACCCATGTGGAAGGAGGCCATGCAGCTGGATGTAAGTAAATCTGTGACTCAATTTTGAATAGTATATATTGCTTATATGAATTGCTAAGCTTACAGACCTTCATTTTCAGTTTATAAGAGTACAATCTTTCTAAACTTTGGTCCTTTCCTTATTTTTTCCTGGACTCCTATTTACTTTTATTATTTTTTCTTATGATATCTCATCTTAAAGATTTTTTTTTGGTTGAGGCATAATAAATATAAATTGCATAAGTACATATCTTGGTGAATTTCTGAACACATTTTTGTGTATAACACCTTGGAAATCATCCTCATGCCATCTAGTGACTAATCCATTCCTCTATCCTCCAAGGATAACCATTCTCCTGACTTTTAGCAATATATATTAAAGTTCCTAATTTGTATATTTTATATAAATGGAGTCAGACAGTATAGGCTTTTTGTGTGTGGCTTCTTTTGCTGAAATTTATGTTTTTGAGATTCATCCACATTGTTGTATGTTGTGATATCACTTATTCTCATTGCTCTATCACTTATTCTCATTGGTCATTCCACTGTGCAACCATTCCACAACTTATTTATCAATTCTATTTTTATTAGGCAGGTAGGTTGTTTCCAGCTTGGGGATTTTATAAATAGCAGAACTGTAAACATTGTCATATATGTCTTTTGGTAAACATTAGGATATGATTCTAGCAGCGCAACTGCTGAGTCGTAGGATATAGGTATGTTTAACTTAATGGGTACTGACTAGCAGTTTTCCAAGTGGCTGTGCCAATTAAGACTTCCACCAGCGATGTATTAGAATTCTAGTGGCTCTCTACATCCTTGTAAGCTTGTTATTTTTGCCTCTTTAATTTTTGTCATTTTGTCCATATGTAGCTCTGATGACTAAGCACCATTCCATACATTTATTGGCCATTTGGTTAACCTCTTTTGTGAAGTGTGTTCGTGTGTTCAAGTAACTTGCCCATATGAATATAAGAAATGTAATTATTAAGGAGGGTTATCAGTATTTTAAAAATTAATTTGTAGGAATCCTTAATTTGTAGAGTTTTAAAAAATTTATCCTAAATATCAATGTTTTGTTGGATGTATGTATTGTGAATATCTTTTCCTACTCTTTGGGTTCTTTTTATGCTCTTAATAGTATCTTTTTAATGACTAGAAGTTCTTCAATTTAATATAGTCCAATTAACACTTTTTTCTCTTACAATTAGCTTTATTATGTATCCTGTTTAAGAAAACTTTGAATATGTTCTATTTTCCTTAAACGCTTTATTTTGTACTTTCCGAATTTAGAACTATAAACTATCTGGAATTAATTTTTGTGTTTTATGGGAGGGATATCCAGTTTACCATGCATCATTATTAAGGAGAGAGTTATGTCTCCTTGAAACACAGTGTCAACTTTGCCTTGAACCTGGTGACTGTCTGTTTCTGAGCCTTCTATTAGGTTTATTTATTTTTGTACCAAAATTAGTGTCTTAATAAACCAATGCATTTTTCATTAAAATAATTTGAGTAACTGAGGTCATTTAACAAGGAGCAAAAACATTATGGTTTTTCCTTAGTAAAAATAATATAACCTAGTGAAATTACTGTAAGTTCAAATTTAACAACTTTCATTTAAATATGAAACCTAATCCACTGCATGAAGGATGAAGATGTCATCATACATATTTATTTAACTTTTATTCAATAACTACAATGTGTTAAATACAGGAATAAAAAAGGTAGCTAAGACATGTTTTCTGCTCTCAACATTTCTAGAAAGGGAGAAAGGTATTTAAACAGACCAAACACAATATTGGTGATATGCTATTTCTGTGCAATAAACATCTAATAGTCTAGTGTTTGGTGTTAATGGTGACATGTGAGCTAGACTGAAATTTGGAGGAAAGCCTAATGACAATTCTCAGAAAACTGGATGGAGGCCTGGAAAAGATTGAGATGGATTCATTCAGTTTACAATTTTCTAGAACAATAAAATTATAGCACAATAGGGAAAAAACAGTTGAAGATATTGAGAAAAGTGTAATTTTGATGGAATCTAAACTACTTAGTCAAGGAAGTGAACAGAAGAAAGTGCTGATAGGAATAAAACAGAGGAGCCAGGGAACTGGAAATCCCTGTAAGAACAAAAAAAGTTACAGTGGAAGTTACAGAGAAAGCAGAAGAGACAGGAAGATGTGGTGGAGGGTAGGGTTATTTGAATGCAAATTATGGTTGGGTCACTAGTCTAAGACATTGCCACAGGAGTGGGGGATTTCAGAGGAGTTGAGATGGAGGTCACTAGAAATAAGGAAAAGTAATTGAAAAATTGGGATACCGTTGGGTCTTATAGACATTGAAGTAATTCAGGACCATGGCACAACATGGAGGGGAAGGAAAATGAGTGTTCCTGGTCCTAAGGGTTCCTAGTGATTGAAAAGGGGAACAGGGATTGTTAGGTGAGGAGACAAAAAAACAGCTTTATTGCCAGATGTGATCAGTCTTCATGTATCAGTGATTTTGACATGATTGTAACTGAGTATTGGCTTGGAAACGCTGTTGAAAAGCAAGACTGAAGATCTTCTCATTGAACAACTACGGAATGAGTGAAATCTGTGAAAATGAGTGTCTTCCAGTTGAGAGGGCTACATGGGAAATGGTATTCTCAGGAAAAGTTTCTGTTAATCAGGAATAAAATGAGAAGATATTGAAGGTGAGTGGTATTCCTCTTGGTATAAAAATATTTAGAAGAAAAGAGCAGTTGGCTGCAGGAAAGGATCTAAAGTACAGTATGGAGGGGAGTGCAAGGTTGGGGGCAGATGGAAAAGGAGAGGAGTGTTTGTGAGCCAATATGGAATTAGTTGATTTCAAGGATTTCAGAGTAGTTGCACCCAGAAATCCCTTGGAAAATTGATTCTGGTAGATTTCATGGGGATTGGCTATCTCTTCTATAGGCATTCCAAGTGTAATGATCAGAATCCTTGATAGAAAAATGCATAAGCTAATCTCAGGTGTTTGAATTTTATTCTGTATGAAAAAACATAGGATTTTAATCAGAAAAATAGAATGGAAGGAGAAAAATGGCAGGAAAATGTGCTGGAATAATCCATAGCAATAATTTAAATAAGAGAAGAGAAAGATAATGGTAATTGGGATGGAAAGGAGAAGTGAGGTTTTATAGACAATTCAGAGGTAGAATCAATAAGATTTGTTCTTGGATATGGATATGCACTTGAATATGGACAGTTAGAAAGAAGTAGTTGAGGTTTATATTTTCCAGATTAGAAGTCCGAGTGAATGTCTTAATGTTAAGATGATTAGTCAAATACAGGAGGCAGCACATATTTAGGCTGGGTATTTTGGGCTCTCTTTTTTTGCCTCCCCAACATCCATTATTTTTTATCTGAAACAATTCCATGCATTTTTTGGAGAAGGATCCTCCCTCCTTCTTATAGTCCATGTTTTAAATATAGCTGACTCCACTGCCAGTACTAGAGATGACCAATCATAGTATGGGATATTCTTTCTCATACTAATGGAAATATTGTAAGAGAGACTCTCTCTTTGGGTTGGAAGCTGCTGAGAAGACATGATGTAAATCTAAAGCTGATGATCACCCTAAAGAATGGAGCCAGAACTGAGGAGAGCTGAACTCTGAGATGGAAAAAGCATATTAGAATGACATTTTTTTTCTGAGTTCTTTAATGCAATCATTCCCAAAGCTGATGAATCCTTGGAATTTTCTGAAACACAGCCAAAACATTTCCCTTCCCATCCCTTTCCCTCCCCTCTTCTCCCCTCCCTTCCCTTCCTCTTCTCGAAATTATAATTTCGTTTTCTTTTTGTCTTATTCTAACAATATAAAATTCTTGACTATATAGCTGAGGAGGGAGTATAGGGGCAGATATTTTTTTGTTTTCATTAGAAATGTAACTTCAAGTTACCTGCACTAAAATCTGATAGAGATGCTTAGTGGGCAATTACAAGTAAAGAGCCTGGGTTCAGAAGAAAATTCAGGGTCAGAGACAAAAGAGAAAAAAATATAAGGTCTTTGAGGTCATGGATACAGAAAATTCATTCAAGATGAGCAGAGAAAACAAGAATTGATACAGCTGAAGAACAGGGTCTCAGAAAACTCCAGTATTTAGAGTCCAGAGCACACAACAGACAAATGAGACAGACAAGGGATAGTCACAGTGGTAGACCACTGAGAAAATTTTGGATGTAACTGTAGAGGTGGGAAGCAAGTTTCCAAAGTCAAAGAACTTCTGGAATCTAGGACAGTGCTACTCAAAGTGCCCCTAAAGAAATTGTTTCTGGATAGTGACAACATAAACAGCTGTTACAAAATGTAAACCAACTAAGCCCATTGTTTAGTTCAGCTAACTTTTGTTTTTCGTCTCATAACAAGACTTTCTCCATGTAAAGGAAGCAATGTGTTGGTTTGCATTCTGGCACAGGCTCCTTATCAGACTCAGTTTAATGAGCATTGTTTAAGCAGTTTAAACACCACTGACGTCCCTTAAACACCTCTCTGCTGGTGATTATTCTGTAATATAATCAGATCAGTGCATGGTGCACATCATAGGAAACACAGATAGATTTTGATTTGAATTACTTTAGAGAATTTAAAACATAAATAATTGATAATAGGGAATTAACTAGATATCTACAGATATGTATTATCTAAAGATTTGGACTTAGGGACTCTTCGTAATGAAGACATTTCTTGATTAATTTTGAAAAACAAAATTCTTAACAGTAAAATGATTTTGTTTTTTAAAAAAGTTTCAATTGGAACTTTGATGTTCAAAACTTATCATTAGGGCTGTCCGTGGAAGCAGAGGAAGGGGTGAGTGCAGAGGGGCTGGGGTGATCTGCTCGGGTACCTCTTTACCTTTGTGCTACTCCTTAAAGAGTCCAAAATAGAACCACAGTATTCTATATTTCAGTCTGAAAACCACTGGGGTTGACCATAAAAAGCAATTAGCTTTGAATTTCATGTTGACTCTTGATTCTTGCACTTTCTGGTCCTGTGACCTGAAGAAAGCCATTTAAGCTTCTCGAGGCTCAGTTTTCTAATCCTATAACACTGGGATGCAATAGCAATTTTAAAGAATGGTTCTGATTACCTAATCAGTAGGTTTAAGTGGATGTGCCTTGTACAGTTTAAGGATTTGACTAATGTAAGAGAGTAGGTTAACATTTCATTCAGAGAGGACCTCTCCAATTCTCACTGTCACCCTACGTGCTTCAGGGAGCTCTGGCAGCAGAAACTATGTGGCCTCAAGTTGGTGCTTGAAACTCTCAAGTTCAATCGCTCCCGAACCCTGGTTATTTCTAGGAAAATGAATGAAAAGAATGAAAAATGAGCACAATGTTCTAGTGAAGTCTTGTCACTATGAGCAGGGACTTGCTAAAGTATGTGAAGGGTCAGAGCCCATATATGTTAACAACACTATCAAAGGTATACCTTCAACTTTCAGTCCCTGATTTTCATGGCAAAGGGACTGACATAAATGGAGGTAAGAGGCTTTATCCTTTCAGAGATTTTATTCAGAATTCTAGACTTCTGAACAATCTTTTTAAGTATCCTGTATGTTTATTCTTTTCTTGATTTCTCTGCTTTTCGCTTCTTGCTTTTCCTTATCCTTTTCTCCCTCCCTCCACTTGAACTTGTGTTTGAGGGGGGATTGTTCCTCATGCATGTGTGTAGCACTTTTTACTTTGAAATTTAGAAACTGTACATACATATTTCCTTACTTGTCATGTGTCCTTTTTGATTAAAAATGGAATTACCAAGTTTTCTTACTTCCCTCATTCACAATCAACATTAGGTTTCAAAGGAAAATCAGCTCAAGTTTCAAAAATTGAAGATGTAACATCCTTAAGAAAATGTGAAAGAATGTGACTTATCTTTTGAGGGCAATCTTCCAAGAAAAGTTGCAAAGGTGCACTGACTAATGACAACAATACTTAAGTAATAATTCTAAGAGTCATCATTAACTAAGCACTTCCTCTGTAGTAAGCATTCTTCTGGCTTCTCGATATCTATTAACTCTTAAATCTTATAATCACCTAATAAAGGAAATACCCTATTATCCTCATTTTTTAAAAGATTTTTAAAAGCCCATTGTTTTGACATTATTTGACAGAGAGAGACACAGTGAGAGAGGGAACACAAGCAGAAGGGGTGGGAGAGGAAGAAGCAGGCTTCCCGCAGAGCAGGGAGCCCGATGCGGGGCTCGATCCCAGGACCCTGGGATCATGACCTGAGCTGAAGGCAGATGCCTGACGACTGAGCCACCCAGGCGCCCCAACTATTATCCTCATTTTATTGATGAGGACATTTAAGCACAGAAATGTGGAGTAAATTTCTCAGGGTCACGCAGCTAAAACATACAGAGGTCAGATTTAAACATAGGCCATCTGACTGTAGAGACTGCTTTCACAGTATACTACCATGAAGTAAATTCATCATCTCCAAGGTAATTGATTTGTCTGATGATTAGTGCCTTCCTGAGATTAAGAACCAAAAAGACATAATTAAGAAAGCATGTGCACTAGTCTGACTCCCTGGTAATTTTGTGGAACGGTATATAGAACGGGGATTGTCATTTTCATTGATTCATGTACTCTTGGATCCCACACAGCGGAAGGCATTGGAGGACTCAACAGATTGTTCCCTAATCATCCAAATCCATGCAGTTTCTCATGAATAAAAGTTTGTAATATTTTCAAACTATTTAGAGATTGGCATCTGGATACTCTATTAATTCCTTTTGGAGCATGCCACTTAAGATGGGCCTTAATGAATGCAGCATTTTATTTTTAATTAAAATACTTAGTTCAGGGAGCATTTATTAATAATTCTAACAGCAACAGATGGTCTGCTTATGTGTTGAAACAATCTTTACCCCAAATCAGTCAAAATAATTAACAAAATGTAAATTATTAAACACTTAAATATGTATTATGTATCATTACCATTCCCAAAACATATTTTAATCTTTTATGAGAAAAAAAATGACAGTTAAACAATAATATATAGAATATTGCATACCAAATGTTCAGAAAACTAGATTTTCTTGTTTTTTTTATATTAAAAATATCATTCGTATTGGTAGTGTTTTCTAGCATTCCTGTCACCTAGAAATGGAATTAAAGCCAAAGCTAAATAAATGGAATTGTCTTTGGTAAGAACATTATATAAAAAGAACTGCATCTAATACTGGACAAGAACCTGAAAGTTCAGGTCTGTCATTATTTTTTGTTGTGATTGTTAGAACACTGGGAAGAGTTCCCATCCTGTCCATTCATCCGCAATTTGATAAAGCTGCTGTGAACCTCAGTTTCCTTCAAGCACTTGAGAATCTTTGGCAGAACATAACCACCAATGTATAAATATTTGCTCTGTCTCCCTGGCCTCCACCTTCTCATTCCACACACTTTGTGCTGCCTCTAAAATATGCCTCTTTGACTCTTCAAATGAATTTTATTGTTTTATTTTCCTCGTGTTCTTGGGGCATCAAAGTGATATGTATTTTGGGAATACCATGTCTTGGTGATCTTTGAGGACTTTGTAGTTAGGGCTAAATTTTAACTAGAAAATAAATGATACTTCAAGTTACTTCAACTGAGAAACCCAAAACAGAAAATCGGTTCATGGTTGACATAGCTCTAATAGGCACCTATTCGGTGTGGCCTTTCGGATAATATGGGTCTATCTTGAACATTATGGAAACCATGAGTTTCACAGCATGGATTCTGAAAAGCACGCTTTGTTATGGAAACAGTGTCTGTATGCATGGGGATTAAATAACCCTATTTTAATTCAAATTGGAAGTTCAAAATTTAAAATAAGCATTTAAACTCAGTATTTTAATTCAATTTATATTTAAATGATATTCTACAATTTTAATAGTAGAGTTAAAAGAGAACTGAAAGGTCATTTGAACTGTGTGATTTTGAATTTTGTCATCATGAAAAATTTATTAAACTTTTCTAAGCTTTAGTTTTTTCACCTGTACACTGGGGGGTAGGAATAGTACCGGATAGATTTGTTGTGACTATTAAATGGAAAGTTCTTGCCACAGTGACTGGATATAAGAGACTATTTAATCTATTTTCCTTCTTTTAAAAAACCAATGAAGAAACTAAGTTCACAAAGGTTAATTGATTTTTCCTGGATCACCAAATAGCTAGAAATGCCAGAAGTAGAACTCTTGTATCATGGATACCAGGTCAGAGTTCATTTAATTAGACACTTCTGATGTTTATTTGCTAGGAAAGAACATTTGCCTCTAAATTTTCAGGTAATAATTTGCTACTAATAGTCACATTTTTGTCCACAGGAGGTACAGCATTGGTAAATTAGTTTTCAAGAGTGTTCAGTAGCTGCACACTTAAATTATCTGCTTTAAACTATATCAAAAATTATTTTTAAAGAATACCTAAATTATACTTTTTTTCTGGTCAGTTCTAATATTTGTGAACGTTTTATGGTAAATGATATTTTCACACATTTAAATTTTGCTCTTATTGTCATTTGTGTGTGTGTATGTGTGTTTAAAATCACCAAATGATCATGCAGTTACTCCATAACATTTTAACATATGTTAATATGTTAACATATTAACAATTCTTATACCCAAAGGAAACAGATTTTCTTACAGTTTGGCCACACACATAAATCAGCAAATCCAAGTATGATACTTTATTATAAATGAACAATTTTCTGAATTTTTTGGTCATTGAAAACTTTTGTCTTGCCTTCCAGCAGCTGTTTTCTACAGGAACAGCTGCTAATACTTATATATAACATTTATCAGGTTCTTTTATAAGCTATAAAACCCACAAATGTTGCTTTAAAGGAAGTTTAAAACTCTACATATATTTATATACCAAATGGCTAAATTACTTACAAATTTTTTGGATAGATTGGTAACAGAATTCACTGAATCAATTTCTTTTTTTTTTAAATATGCTTAGCTACTTGTCATTCATGTCTTTGTAAAATTTCCTTTCATTTGTGGACCAAAATAATTTCTTCTATGATAAGATTTAGCCTAAACCAAGTAATTGATTTATGTAATTCGCTTAAAGATAAGGCATAGACAGTTATATTTATTATGCAGGATTTTTAACATTGGAGATTACATACTTATCATTAAAGATGCCAATTTAGCAATGATAATGCATTATCAGTGTGCTGTGTGTTCCCCATTTCATTCCCTTCCTTTCACCCAAGAAGAAACACCTGTGCTCCATTCAGGATGGCTGCAATTTCCCTGGAACATAATCAGTCACAACTGTTCAAATGTCATCTGTGGAGGTCTTGAGGCTAGATGGTCCCTGTAGTGTTTGAAGCCATCCCCTCATTCTGCATTTCCTTCTTAGGCTGCCCAAGACGGTTGCTAAGCTTTGCAAAGTGCACGTGGTGTTGCCTTGGGGTATCTAGGGCAGCACTGTGTCTAGCGGATTGCAGGCATGAATTATCAGCCTCTTCGGCACATGGAGGCAGGGAGGAGAATTGGGGATTAAGCAAGCCAGGTAGAAATTGAAGAAGAAAAATGAATTGTGTTCTCTCTGCATGTTTAGCATTCTGTCAACCCCCTGGTCAACAGATCCTGTGCAAGGCCTCTTCAAACCTCCAAGTAAAGCAAAGAGGCAGATGCTCAGGGCTTGGCAATAAAAAATCTGAGAATATCTCTAAGGTAGGGTTTGGCTTCATTAACTACTTGTCAAACGTCTACTTTCTTAAACCTTTGTACTGCTTGAAGTTTTATGTGAATAAGGCCATGGCTCTTAGGATCAAAAGTAAGGAGAGAGAAAGGAGGGAAACTCAGATCAATTTAAAGAGTTTAATACTTTGACAACGAAGGTCCCCTCTCCCCCATCTGATCAATTTTCTGAGAAATAGTTTATGGATTTTCAGAACTGTCTGTAAGCTGGCTTTTACCAATTTAAACATGTTTCCTAAAATGCAAAGTGCAATTTACTTTGTTCAAATTCATTTTAGTATTTCTGTTAAAATACTCATACCTATATACTTTTTCCTCTTGCTCTTAATCTATTAATTATTTTAAAATGAGTCACATCTATTCCACTAACTCCTTAAATGCAGGTGTTGATCTTTTGAGTTTTTCTTTTTTTATCTAATCATCTCACTACCGTTTTGACCTCCAATAATTATAGCAGCATTTTTTAAAACAAATGGCTCTTCGTCTAAAGACCTTGATGTTTCATAGCCATTCAATCCCCATATAAGCATTTACTTAACATTCTCAAACTTTTTGCATTGACTATATAGCTTGATAATATTTTAATTTTTTTAACTAACTCTTTTTCCCCTCAAAGGGTTTTGTTTTTGTTTTTGTTTTACATTATTCAAACTGGATTTGATTATCTAGTCTGTGAGATGAGAAACCCTATCCGTCCAGATGCTAAGCAAGTTCTCTGTACATAGTTGATGGTTAGCACATGCTTTCCAGGTGAAAAATGGGAGATGAATGAACAGGACACTCAAATCTTCTCCATAATTCAAGTCAAGAGAAGAGGGTAGAGATATCAGGTCTCTTAATATAGAACTCACCAAAGAGAAAGAATAACAATTATTTTCCAGGAAACCTAAAATAGTAGAGAGTTTGAAAATTCTAGTTGAGCATTGAAGCCCGTTATAAAAATCTTAGGTTTTCAACCAACTTTGACCGTCCTACTGAATCAGTGGCCTAGGAGATGAGATTTAGGTACATTTACCAAAGCTATACTTAGACTTTCCTAAATAAATCATATTTCAAAAGTAGCCCAGATCTTTTTTTAGCTTCCTGCCTTGTTGTCTCATCAGAACTAACTCACAGATGTGAGGATTGATATTGGATGGACATCACATGATTTTGTAAATTAAATGTGTAATTGTTCAGGCCAGCGGTAATTATGACATATTAGAGCTTTTCTCACAGGTTCCTCACAAACCAGGGAATTTGGATCCCCTTTTCATATTTTAGGGAGAGGGGACAGCAACAATAGAATTTCTAAGGACATACAGGCCAAGGGTTTGTCATTCTGGAGTACTGTGGGTATTGTATTTGTAGAGTACCTCTATTTTCTGCCTTACACCTGCCATGGGAGAAAAAATAAACTAAAGCCCTCTAAAAAATTATACATAAGTAGGTTATGAAAGTTTGCCAAATAAATTCCCCCTGTAAAAGAAAATTGGCAACTTCTCACTCAGTAAAATCAAGAGGAATCAGACACAAGACAAACGTAGGTGGGACTAGGTCATGTAGGGGCTTGCATGGAAGACCACTGCCTTCACCATAAGCAACAATAAAAAGCGTTATTCTCTAATACAAATATGCAGAAAACTCATTGTGTAGATACTGTTTACGCTCTATAAAAGTCAGTCTCTCATTTTTCATTGCTAACAAAATTTCACTGAAGAAAGTATATCAAGTAGAGCCTTCTTGAATTGAATAAAAATGGAATCTAGCCCTGGTTTTGGGTGGCACATGTCCTAGTTTTGGCCTCTGAAGTATAAGAATATGTTCCCTAGAGGCTTCTGGGAAGGTTTGTCCTCACTGATTAATCTTTTTTATCAGCTAAGTATTGAAATGGTTTGTTATGTACTAATAGATAACCAGAATAGTGACCAATAATGAATAAGATAGTGTTATATCAGCGGAAAATGTTTCCACAACTTTGAAAAAATTTGAAAAGGAAAAAAAATTAACTTATTCAAATTGGAAAGGTCAATTTTCTGTCAATAATCTAGTTCTTTTTATATGCAAATTCATTCAAAGGAAAAATATACCATTTATCTACTGCTGCCAGGGTGAAAAGCTGCCAAACACGTGTGACTATGCAATGTGCATAGCCCCACTTTATCTCTTGTCCACGTCCAGTGGATTCAGATGGGTTTGCCTCCAGATTATAGAGTATCACATCTTTTCTGTAGTCCTGATTAGTGATGTAATCAGAAACTTGAACACTGGTATAAAGATTTCCTTTTCCTCTTCCAGAAAGTTCTTGCCCTTGAGCAGGATTCAGTAGAAGCCTGCAATATTTGAAGCAGTCACCTAGCAGTTGTTTAACGCGGATGACTATGCCCTGCAGGCTTATACAGAAGGAGATGGAGCAGGTTGTCAATTATTTCTGCACTCAGGGCTATGGACTAACAATATGCTTGAGTGAGGCAGAAGTTACACATCAGCTGCAACCCCACAGGCAATCCAAATCTGCCATTAATGGTGAGCAACTGAGAGTTTCAACAAGGTTGGGTTTCATTGGTAGTGAGTTCCTAGTGATGCAAACCTGGACCAGGATATAACAGTTCTTGTTAAAAGTCAGTGCATCAGCTAGGAAATGAACAGGTAAGGTATGGCAGAAACATGTCATCAAATTATAGTTCAAACTCCCAAGTCCTATGTGTTGTCAGGCCTTTATGACTCTGAGACGGGCATCTTACTGACAGCACATGGAATCTGATACTTCTTGCAGATGTTGGAATAAAACTGTGGCATGAATACCATCCCATAATAAAGCCATTCTGTGATGCTTAAACCATGGAAATACAGAATGGAGTGATTACGGCATCTAATTAGAAGTCTCAGGACCAAATGTTCATATGATCTGGGTATTGTACAACGCACATATTTATTAAGTTATGGAATGAAGTGGTGAAGACATCAGCCATAAATGGGAATGGTTGGTAGCAGAGACACCAGTCTAACAAATTTTGAGGTTAAATTGGTTCCAAGGCAACAAGTGTCAAAGCACTCACAAGGCAAAGCTATTTCTCATAAACATCATTAATTTAACCAGTTGTAATCTCCTCATCATTGACAATGCTCTGCTCCTTTACATCATACGATGAGGTGATCTCAGTCCTGTAATTCAGGTGTTTCTTCTGATCCTTCCTATATAAAATGCAGAAAAATTCTATTTCCTCTTTCACAGATCTGTGGATAGATCTGATGAGGTGGGAAATGCAAGTCTTTCTACTTTTAGATCCTCTGAACTATTTATCATTCCTCCCCTCTTTGTCTTAGAACTCAGTGGCATGGGTTCAGAGTATTGGCCATTGTCCTACCAAGGTCCTGCCTATTTCACTCCTTTTTCTCTCCCTCTTCTGCCCTTTCCTTTTTATCCTTAAAGCAAATTTTAACTAATTTGGGAATTTGGACCGTGGATGGGAGGAAACTGAATCAGACAGATCGTTTTTCTTCTAAATTCCTTGTTTATGTCTTGGCTTCTGATATTCACGTGCCTGTGATTTCACAACCTTTCCTGGAGGCAGTGGATGTCTGGGTTGAGTCTGGTTCAGGGAAGGGCTATGGGATATAAGGGAGTTAAAATAAATGAAAATCATGGGTTACAAAAACATACCAATATATTAAAATACTGTTTTACTCCTCAAATACAGTGGTAAATCCACTTTAAATTTTGAGTCTTTTCTTCTTTTGGCTACATCCTCACTTATTTTTATGTCTACCCACTCTTTCTAGACAGCGACCTAGCTCAGACGAAGTTAGTGTGTATTAGTCAGAGTTCTCCAGAGAAACAGAACCAGAAAGAGAGAGAGATAGATGGACTGATAGATAGATAGAGAGATAGATGGACTGATAGATAAACATATCCCCTTATCTATTTACTTACTGATCTAGGAAGAGATTTATTATAAGATATTGACCCACATGATCATGAGAGCTGAGAAGTCCCACAGTCTGAAGGTGGAGACCAGGAAATTTGGTGGTGTGGTTCTGTAATTCCAGCACTAAGAACTACGAACACTGAGAGTAGGGAAGACTGAAGTCTCAGCTCAATAGTAAGGCACAGAATGAATTCAAATTTTCCTTTGACTTTTTGTTCTTTTCAGGACCTCAATGGATTGGATGATGCCTGCCCACACTCCATGTGCTTTACCTAATTCAAATGCTGATATCTTCCAGAAACACTCTCACAGACATACCTAGAAATAATGTTTTACCAACTATCTGGACATCCCTGTGGCCCAGTCAAGTTGACACAGAAGTAACCATCACAAGGTGACTGAATCTTTTCTCCTGGCAGGTAGCTTTGTTCTTTACTATTAATGTGGGAAATCTAGACCAGTAATTTTTTTCTTCTTTTGGAGAAGACTTTGAGGGTTAGTTTTACATGTCACCTTGACTAGGCTACAATCTAGTCGGTAGTTATTTAATCAAATACTAACGAAGATATCGCTGTAAAAGTATTTTGTAGATTTTGTGATTAATGCCCATAATTAGTTGACTTTAAATAAGGGAGAGTCTCACAGGTAGTCTGGATCAGCCTGATTTAATCAGATGAAAGGTCTTAAACGCAGAACTGAGGCCTGAGTCAATCAGGGGAAAGGTTTTAAGAGAAGAGCTGAGGCTTCCCTGAAGAAGAAGAAATTCCACCAGGTGACAGCTTCTGCCCATGCCTGAGAGTTTCCAGCCTGTCCTTCCTGATGGCCTGCCCTCTGGATTTCAGAGTCGCCTAACCAGCTGCCACAGTCAGGTAAGCCAATTTCTTGCAACAAATATCTCAATATATAGCTCCTGCTGGTTTCTGTTTCTCTGGTTGAAACCAGACTGATACAGGGAAAAAGGAGTTGATGGGTAAAACTGATGTAATACATTGTTTTCTTGTGGGGGGAAAATTTGCTTCTTAAATGCCTTCAAGTGGATTCAAACGTTGGCCTTGCAGGTTATGCTCTGTATAATTCTCAGTGGCACCATTCATATATATTATGCTGTAAATGCCACCTCCTGGGGATTTTCACTGTGGTAGCCTTGGTTTCAATGCTTTCCTCTGAAGTGCTGAAAATGTGGGAATCTGAGTCACTATCGATGTCAGCTCTCTTGGGCTTTAGATCCTTGATGTTGGTTGATTGCTCCTCCATCTACGCATAAAAGCAACCCCAGAGTCACCCCGACTGAGAGAATACAATTGAACCCACTTATTGGAAAAACTGTGGAGGATGAAGGGCAGGTCTTCCTCATGAATAATTACTTCCATTGGTGTTATATAGCTGTGTTCCTAAAAGCATGTTATCTTTCGGATAGAAGCCCTGGGGTATGGAAAAGTGCTGGGTACTGGAAATTGGATTTCTAGTTCTGGTGTTGGAAAATAGCATAAATGAGGCTCTACTGAAGGGTTGGTGGTCTAATCACAAATCTAGCCATTGCCAAGGAGAGTTGTACTTTGCAGAGCCTCTGAGGCTCTATTTCCTTAGAGTTGAAAGATCACATTACTGAATGGAATAGGAAACTATTTACCCTATAATTTCCTTGTATTTTCAACTCTTTCTCCTCCTATTTTTCTTCCTGACCTCCTGATTCTTGTTCATCTCATTTAAATGATTCAGCATGGATCTCACAATTCTGATAAATTATTCTGATAAAAATGGGATTGATTGGCTTATTATAAAATCTCTATATCTTTGTCAGATCTCCAAAGAAAGTTTTAGTTAAGATGTTCAAACAATATGCCAGAATACCCTATAAAATAATCTAGAAGCATTGAGCCAGACAAAATAATTTTAGAAAAACATCCAGCTTTAAAATTCTAGCCCACGACTGTCAGTACTGCAGTGTCAGATCACCCAGCACCACATGTGTGACCCCATGGTATGCTGTCTTTTAAGAAGCGTGCTCTGTTTCGCTATCCCCAGTCCTTTTCTCCATCTGCCTGCTGACCCATGTGGCTGTTTTAACATCCACCTCAGTGGAAGCCTCATACCTGCCTGGCCAGCAGAAAGTAACAAAATGACAGCAGTTTCTCTGGGACTGCAGAGGAAGGGGTGGGAAACCTTGGATGCCCTGTCTTTTTCTGGACGGCTAAAATTAAGATAGAGGACAGCTCCAGGAAAAGTCATGCCCCGGAATTTTCAATTCGTGCACAGCAGTTTAGAGACTGGGTGAATAAATGGGCAATGTATTTCAGGGCAGTTTCCCTTCCGGAAGGGGCAATTTGCTTTAGGGCCACATGCTGGGCAACTATCTGCATAAGAAACCCAAATCCTTTTGTAATACTAGCAATTCACCACAGAATCTTGTGATCACTTTCTCAGGAAGGCGAGTGTGTAATGAATCAGGGTCTGTCAACACACTGATCAAGACTGTGTTCACCCCAGTAGTCACTGAAAGTGTGTTCTGGGTGGTAATTGCTTCCTTTGAGAGCATACGAGGTTATTTACAGACTAATTTTCATCTGAATTTGTTCCACATTTCCTGGCATGACATTTAACTAGTGTAATTTCTTCAAATGATCATGTAGACAGTTATGTTAAGAGACCCCAATGTCTGTTTACTGAGTTATCACCTAAAACAAAATAACATTTTAAAAGTAGCAAAAATTTTAGTTTTATCCCCTCCTCCCTCAAAAATGACCTTTGCTTTACATTAAAGGGAGAGAGAGAGAAATACTTTTACTCATTAAAAAAGGAAGTCATCTTTTGATAATCAACTTAGGCTGTGTGGACTCTAATTATTGAGTATATGAGACTTCCAAAAGAACCATTTTAGGGAGTATCACTGACATAATTAAAATGCATTGATGGTCTTGAAAATAATAGCCACATCATTTATCTGATGTACATGTTCAAGGCTAGATTGTATTAAAGCCAGTGGAGAGATTTTTCCAATCATACATGTGGCTGCCAAATTTTATTTTGAGGGTTTAAATGTATTAGAACCCCAAATTCACATTAAAAGGTTCATGTGTGGTACAAACACAGCTTGTCTTAAGCCTCTGTGAACTGAAACCAACCCCATCTTAGAGAGCTTTAAAGTTTTGCACAGTAACGCTTGTAGTAAAATGATAGCTATGTCCTGTGACAGCCTCTGTGGTGTTGTGTCTCCAGCTGTCTGCCTCCAACGCTTCCGCTTGGTGGCTTCTGTGTCTCTGGATGTAACTCAGAAAAGTCTGTCTGACGTTAACTCAGAAAATCTGTCTGACATAACACCGTGGTAGGCACAACTCCAGGTTAAAACCCAGAGTTTGCTGAGGCTATCAATTCACTTCTGAGAGTGCTCATTCTGTCGAAACAGAAATTGTCTTCATGAAAAAGAAGACAACTTGTCCACATCCCTGTTTTAAAAACCTGATTTGTTCACTTATGGCTGAAGATCATGCCAAAAAAAAAAAAAAAAATGGAGCTGGGCAAAGGCGATCAAGGGTACCTCATTATTTGGGGGGCAATTCAAACTTCAACTTTACCCTGTTCAATAATAGCAATCTCTTCAAACACAGTTAGGTCGATAGTGAAATATTTACTGAGGATACTTCCAGAATGATTTGAAGCCAGCTCTTGGGAGAGCATTGATAATCTCAGGGTACTCCGAGGCATCCGTATGTGAGGTGTCAGTGTGCTGCACTGAACAGAACAATGCCTCTGATACGCATCTGTGGATCATAAATAATGAAAAGCTATTTTAAGAGGTTTCATAGCCTCAACATAAAATTACCTCTGACTAAAAACAGGACAGTGCAGTTCTCAGTGGGGGATAAGAAAAATGTGAGAATTTCAAATATCAGCAGTGAAGATCAGAGCATGGTGAAAGCCCAATTATATCAAATTTGAAGGACCTTTAAAAACTTTTTTGTCCAAAAGTATTTTCCCCCCTTCTGTGTGCTATAACTTGTGCTCTATCTTTTGTTAGCTACCCTTTCATTTTCAGTCTCCCCCCTTCCCGTATCACTAACGGTGCTTCAGTTTTTCTGGGACAGAGATTATGGATGGATGGACATTTCTATGTTTTGCTGATCTCATCCTGTGAATTTATTTAAAAAAATAAATTTCTAGAAATATGTATTGCTAAGAACAAGTGATGGGCCAGTTTTGACTAAACTGCTATTTAAATTATCGATGTATATCTGCAGAAAACAAGCTTAGTAGCCCATTATGAAGCTTTTTTGAATGAAAAGACAAAACAGTCACTCACAGAAATTGTCTAGCAGCACTTCACAGACAATTGCACAAATTATCCAAAAGCAACCGTGACATGAGCTCCATTCCATTTATAATATGACATAGATGATATGGCCCACTGCTTACAGGGCCATATCTCAATTATTTTAAATAGAAAACTTTAACAAATTCACTTAATTAGAGCCCAGTTTTAATCAATTGCAAACTGGCCAAGGCAATGCCACTTTTTAAAGAAGCAAAACCTTCCTTCAAGCAATTATGGGACTTGCAAGGATCATATGCATGGGATGAAGTTATAATTCTAAACCATGAATGATGCTCTGCAAAGATATCTGGGGGCAAGCCTGCCTTGTACAGCATATAACTGTGAAGAAAAAACTTGGGTAGCCTACGATATGTTACCAGTGGACTGATTAGAAGGGGCTTCCTAGTAAGTCAGTAGACTCTGACAAATTATTGTATAGAAATATTCTGTTTTATATGTTTCTGATCAGTAAGATTAATGTTTTATAACTGGTGTAGCATCAATATCTCATGAAATCTCAAAGAATGAATTATGGCTTTGAATTAATTTTAAAAGGAAAACATACAGGTGATAATGTTGGTCTGCTCACATAAATCTAAAGTAATTTCTTAAACTTACAAAAAATATGTGGCTGTAAATATCTTCCAAGTGTTTAAAGATCTGCATAACATATTATTAACTACATCATTCAATTAAGCATTTGCAAAATATCTAAAAAGTCTTCTTAAGAATGAAACAATAATCCTCTATGTGTGCACAACACATTGTTTTTCAAATAGAGGTATTTGTCAATTTCTTAGAAGGATGTTAATGGATACTTTCATAATTTAATGATCCTTCTTGATTGGCTTCTCGTTTGTAATAACACATGAAAAAGAGGAGGGTCATGGTTACATGATGCTGCAAGAATCATTGTACAATTTATGAAGATATGTGTGAATCTTTGCGTGTATGTACATATAATTACATGTGTATATGTATATATAATTTAGTATTTAACATCAGATTCATATTTAGTAGCCAGGCCCTGGTGCAGGAGCCTGTTGTTCATGGGTGATGGAACTGGTGTCTGCTCTGATGTAATTATCCTAATAGACGTCAAAATATTTTTAATATTATTTTGTATAAAACAAGATGATCAAGTGTTGATAAGCAGCATTGCTTATTCTAATACTCCAGTATATTGAGTACTAATTTTACCATTCCTGTAAAATTTCATTACTTCCCTACAAAGTGAAAATTTTGGGAAATGGGTTTATAAGCACTAGATAAAACAAGGGGATCAATTTACCATAGCGAAGAGATGGCTTAGAGTTGTAAGTGTTTGGTGTTCAGAGTATGATAACAGGAAGTTGGATAGGTACACATATGATATGTCAGAAAAAAAATGTGTGTAACTACCAGTAAGGGTCAGGACCCATACAGTTCACCCTTGCTAAACCGGGGTGGTTGCTTTCATCCCTGACAAGTTCTCTGGTTGGCAAAACCACAATTCAAAATGTCAGTGTCTTGGCGAAGATAAAGAGTTAAGAATCAAATTTAAAAATCCTTCTCTATCTCTTTTTAAAGTTTTTGAACTGGGCATATACAGGTTGAAATTGAATATCTTTAGCACTTATATTCTCCCTAGTTTAGTTTTCACAAGAAGGAAACTGCTTGAATAATGCCTCTTAAAATGAAAATTCCTGGCATTCTTTCCCCAAAGTCTAGTCAGTCATTATCTCTTTCTCTCTGCCTCCCTCCCTCCCTCTCTCTAATCTATTGGCTGACAAAAAATTGATCTCTTTTCTCTAGGACCAGTATGCATCACCGATTGCTGTCATGTTTTTGTATTTAAAAGGCTTGTATTGAACCCCAAATAACTAAAAAAGAATCAAGTGTTTAAAATCTCTAGCATACAAGTATAAGACAACTATTATTTAAACCGTGGTTGGTTGAAGGTTAAGTACATACAACTCTGTTCTACCTCATCTTCCTTTTTCATTAGTTATTTAAACTATAAATTTATGAGGCAAGAAAGGGGGGATATGATGATTTGTTTGCTTCTACTGTGTATCATGTCAAGTTCGGGTAAAATTAGTTGTTCTTTCTCACATGCTTCAATAAAGTCTTTCCTCTCTTCTTCCCAAATTTGCCATTCTAGTACCGTGTTGAAAAATATGAGAAGAAAAAAATAAAAAGGACTATTGGGAATAATTCTATTGTGGGTGGCTAAATGCTAATTCTACACTGGAGGATACTGACTCCCTCTCTTAGCTTCTTGATTAAAAGTCAACCTTTTATTGTAGATGTTTTTATGATTTGAGGTCTCAACTATTACTCTAATATAAACTAATTCATTACTGGATCATAGTTATTAAAAGGCGAATTTTATTAACTTTTATAAAATTATGACAAATGAAAAATTTCAGATCTCTATAATTATTAATCTATTTTATAAAATTATCTTGCTAATATGTATATGTAGGGAAAACGGTACCTCTTATTCATTGTACCAAACTACTTGGTAAGACATTTACCCCAACACTCTGCCTCTCTGAATATAACCAGGTGAATTTTTTTCCCTTTGTTGTTATTCAAATAAGTTTCTAGATTGACACTGAGCATTAGAAAATCAAGGGTCACAGTGTTTGATTTGATGTTCCTTTAAATTTAAGTCATAACCCAGCTGGATCACTGAAAGAGCCTTGGTTTTATTTCATCCCAAGTTGCATTCTATTGAGCTGCTCTTGGAACTGACTTCAGAAGTATTTGGAAACAGAAGGACAGGTGCAGACATCGGTTAGGGATTGAGTTGGAGGATAGGATGAAGTTCTGCTCAGGCTCCTCGGTGAGCAATGGGGAATGGCATTTCCATAGTAATTACAGTCTTCCACCTGTGGAAAGGGAGCATAATGAGTTGTCATTTCTATTCACTTTGTGGAATTTCTCTAATCAGGTACTTTCTTAGTGAGAAAATCTGGCCTTCTGATTTTTGAATAGAACATAGAATGTCAGTTTATGTGCCAACAATAGGTCTCCAGACCTGTATCTCCTTTAAAAAGTCAATTTAGAAGGGAAAAAAAAAAAGAAGCCTTTTTAGATTGTGACTATGATGTAACACATTCCAGTTAGGCTCAGAGTTAGAAGAATGACAAACTCAAGAAATCAACTCTAACTGATTTTAGAAGCAATCCTATACCTAAACATTAATCAACTTTATTCTGCCCTTTGGAACATGGCTGTTTCATTTGTCCTCTTTTCTTACCCTCTTCACTCCAGAGATTGCTATACAATTATATTTTCATGTAAAACTCACAGGATACTCTAATTTCCAAGAGCCATGCTGACATGTTATGTATTTGCAATTGTGTAAAATTTTCTTCTGTAAAGCACTTTGGTGTCTAAAATTTGGAGCTCAGGGAAGTTAAAATACTACACCTCAGCATTTCTTGGGAACACAGAAGAGGCTCTGAGGGGTTAAAGTCAATCACTGAGACTAGGAGTAGGACTACTGCCAATAATCCTGCACCTGGGCAGACTGAAATTGGACGTTAGCCATCTTGTGTACATGATCAATTCTCGAGAAGAAAATAAATTTATTTTTATTTATTTTTTAACCACGTGAGACACATAGGCTGAGACAGTGGCCGGAATGGAATCCATTGCATGAAATGGCTTGTGTGCTGATTGAATTTAAAATTGGACTTTCTTATTCCCTGATTTTTGCTCCAGAGATGTGTGACAGGGGAGGCAGGTGTCTTGTAAATAAAAAATGTGACTCAGCTATAAAACATGGAATGGGGGGAATAAAAAGCTTCACTGCTCATTAAAAAAAAAAAAAAAAAGGAAGAAGAAGAAGAGTCTGTGTAACATAAATGGTCTTGGCAGTTTCCAGAGATCCACTTCTGTACAACGAACCCAAATATCAGGATGCTTCTCTGGTTCTATCTTTCACTAAATTTTAATGAGGAGATTGACATAATTTTATGGGAAAAACAGCACTGACATCTCTAAAAATCCTCTTCCATTTATTTACCAAGGCTTCCTTAACAATAACATTTTTTTTTAAAGAAATAGAAATAAAATATCTTCTAAAAGATTCTTTGGTAAATAAGATATATTTGCAGTGTGGCAGAGGGACAAATGTTTCCATGATACCCTACTTATTATGTCTCACTTAAAAATTTACAGTACAAGTTTCACGCAATAATTTGAAAACATTTTAATTTATTTAAATGATTTACTCAAACTACATTATTTCAGAGGGATAGAAATAAGGTAGCCAACGTCAGCCTCCGTGGGAAGAGATATCATTCTTTTGCAATGTAGCAGATCCTAAACATCCTATTTTCAGTATGTATTAGTTTCCTTACTTTAGTTTTTCCATTGAAATCATATACTAAAATTCGGTAGCTCCTTTCAAATAAAGCAAATTCCCTATTGTCTTGAAGAAAGTTGTTCTTAGCCACATTGAATTTAAAGAGGAAAACTCCAACAGCAGTCAACAAATAAGAAACACACTGGGTACTTAAAAATTCTCTCTTGGGTATTGTCCAAGAGACTCGAGGGACCCAGGGAAATAGAGTATTTTAAGAGAAACAAAAACATACTTCAAAGAAAGAGGTATTGAATTTCTTCCTGAATGTTTTTATGTCTTTCCTCTGTTGAACTAGGGAGTAGGGATTTTAACAGCCTGTATCTTTTCATGGTGGATCTTGGCTGCAAAGCCTTCAAATGATAAAATCACAGGAACATTGGACATTCTATTTGATTCTTGAAAAATAGGACAATTTCAGAGGGTTTATGGAGGAAAATCTTGACTGGAAACAGAGTTCTCAGTAAGAGTACATCAGGTGGGATCCAGGTCCAAAGTCAATCAAATACTAGAAGTTTTATAATTTATTTTGCTTGACAAGGAATTATTGAGTATATGCTGCAGAGGAAAATTAGAAAACTTTATTCCTGATCCAAAAGAACATAGATTCAAATGATGAGGGAAAGAGGGAGAAATAATCTTAAAAAAGGATCCAGAGATTCTAATGTATTAACAATAATATCAAAAAGAGGGAGGCTAAGAGATTTCTCAAAACTGTTATACAACAAACAAACCCCCCCAAAACAAAAAATATCCCCAAACCAGCTAGTATCTTTGATAATAACTTAATAGATTATATAAGCAACATATTCATTACAGAAATATCACTATAGAAAACCAAAAAAGAAAAATAGAATATAGACACACAGATAACCACTTAAATGTTTTAGCATTTTTTCTTTCATTCTCATTTCTGTGCGTGTGCTCATGAATGGGATAATAAAAAAAAAATTGCTTCTCCCTATCCTTCCTTATCACGTTACCCCATACCACCATTCAGACAGCAGTTACTTTAAATGCATGCTGCACTAAATATGAGGTTATATCACAGTCCAAAAATACTATGTTAACTTAAATGAAAAAGGGGATTTTGAAGTGTATTAAAATCTTGAGAACAAAGCTTTTATTTGCAAGTATCAGGCTTTCATGAGACAGGACCAGATTCCTAGTTTCCAAGAAGCCAAAACTTGGAAGAATTAAAGTGAAAATTTATAACATTGACTCCAGAGTAATTTCCTGAAGAGCTCTTTCCCACCCAAAATCATGTAAATGCAACTAACTGACAGGGGAGGGGATATCAAAGAGCATGACAATAGAGCAAACAATTGTTGCGGCCCCCTTCTGATCTTAGAACTCTGGATGTGAAAGGGATGGGGCTCTGAACAGGCTTTCCAGGGTTGAATGGTGGAAACTGCAGGGCTATGGGAGTTTTCACATAGGACCCAGTACTTAAGTGCAGTATGAGCCATGGCAAGAGAGGGGTCTATGTAGAAAATCTTGAATATTCAACATGGTACAGGTGACTGAGGCTCCCTGACTCTCAGGTTAGGAAGGGATTAGAAAATGGCAAGAAGGTCAGCCAACCAGTAGAGAACTGGCGTTGTGACGAGGCAGTCTCAGAGAACAAGGGTTTTAAGGAAAGAAGTCATGATGGAACCATGGATATAAGTAGTAGATGCAATGAATAGAGTGAATACTAGGCACACCAAAGATCAGTCCAGGCAAGTAAGTAAGACAGAGGACTGTGTGTAAAACATAGGATTATCTATTGAATCAGGGACATCAAGAAAGCCAGCTGGGAATTTAGACCATTCTGGAAGAGAAAAATAGAGAATGAAGAGAAAGAGAATCTTGATTTAACTCAGTTGAAATAATAAATTGAACAGAAATATACTGAAATAAGTTATTGTCCATCTTAATTTGAATTATCTTTTTCTTTGCTTCCAACTGAAATGCACACTTATGAGCTGAGTTACTTTCAGTTTTAGTCAAATAAAAATTGTATGGCATCCTAATACTATCATTTATTTTCTAATGTTAGACATTTTAGATTATTTTTCTATTTTAATTAGTCTACAATAAATACCTTATACGTATGCATTTTAGTGTGTCTCACCTATTTATAATGATAAATTTCTAGAAGTACAATTACAGGATCAAAAAATCTGATTATTTGAAAGTTCTTTTATAAATTAAAAAAATTATTTTGAAGTTTTTATTTTAATTCCAGTTAACAAACATTATAATATTAGTTTCAGGTGTATAATAATAGTGATTCAACACTCCCATACAACAATTTCCATATATCACAAGTATACTTCTTAATGCTATCTCCTATTTAACCCATCCACCCACCTCTCCTCTGGTAACTATCAGTTTGCTCTCTATAGAAAGGTTTTACCAAATATTTTAAATTTTCTTTCAGAATGGACATACCAATTTATTCTCCAATTAACATTGCCTAAGAGTTTCTATTTCTCTTGTCTTCACACAGGACAATAGCAGTTATAATTATTTAGCAATGTGAATGGCTATGACATGGCAGTTTTAATTTCATTTCTTGATTGCTAAAAGATGCCAAAGTCTCTGAAATCACTGAGAACATGTTATAGACTTTCTGAAGTTTCCTTCTGTTTCTTGAAGTAATACGGAAATATTTCACAGGGAAACATTTGTTTTGATTCTCAGATTGGCCCTGCTCATGTGTCTGAGTCTATCTCTGTTTGCTTGTATTTAATGGGATAGGGGAGGCCTCTCTTCAGAAGTGGAGCCAAAACAAGTTGGCTCCAAGACTGTGAGTTCTCATTCCAATGTGTCTATGAGGAAAAGAGAAGGGAAAGTTAAGATTTGCTGGATCTTAATTTGCTGCACTATAGGTCTATTTGCCTGAGGGAAGCAAGGAAGGAGCTTTAGTTTTATGTGTCTCCCTGGAAGGGATATTCATTGCTGTTCTGAAAATTTTCTTTTCCATTTTTGTTGCAGCAGACTGAAGTTAGTTAGAATACTGTGTGCCTTCCTTTCTAAGTAGCATTTTGGTGACAAAGGGAAGAGAGTTTAACACATGGATTCAAACTCCCAGTTGAGCCAGAAGTCAGGATACACGTATTAAGGTTTGGCCTTCAGAGGATTTTATGGTTTATATTCCCATCAACAATGTATGAAGCTGCCTATGTATCTACACTTTCACATATTCCAGTGTGCAATGTCATAGACAAAAATTTTGTCAATTGTGTAAATTTGGATTTTCTAGAATGAGGGTGATTAATATTTTATATACTTTTTAAATTATCTTTTTCTTTTTCTATTAACCTACTTGAAAAGCATATAACAGATTACCCCCAAATTTAGCAGCTTAAAGCAACACACATTTATGAGCTCAGTGTTTCTTTGGGTAGGGAATTCAGAGGTAGCTTAGCTGGGTTGTTCTGAATCAAGAAGTTATAGTCAAGATGTTTCCTGGGTTTATAGTTTTCTAAAGGATTCAGTCTCAAGATGGCTCATTCACATGACTGTTGGCAGGTAGTGTTCTATGCTGGCTCTTTGTGGGAAGCCTTAGTTTCTCTCAATGTGGGTTTCTCCATCGGCTGGTTTAAGTGTCCTCACAGTATTTTTTTTTTTTTTTTAAGATTTCATTTATTTATTTGACAGAGAGAGAGAGACAGCGAGAGAGGGAACACGAGCAGGGGGAGTGGGAGAGGGAGAAGCAGGCTTCCCGTTGAACAGAGAGCCCATTGTGGGGCTGGATCCCAGGACCCTGGGATCATGACCTGAGCTGAAGGCAGATGGTTAACGACTGAGCCACCCAGGCACCCCGTGTCTTCACAGTATTGATGTTGGTTTGCCCTAGAGCAAGTAATCCAAAATAACAAGACAGAAGCTTCAATGCCTTTTATGATCCAGCTTCAGATATCACACTCCATCACTTCTACAATATCATATTGGTAACATAAAGTGTCCCTATTCATTGCAGAGGAGGACTCTAAAAGGATACCAAAAGTCAGCATCTTGACCCCCTCACACATGTATGCTACTCTCACCTTACTTGGTTGTGATATCCCACACCTGGCTGTTCTATATGGATAGCTTCCTCACCTCCACATGGGTTTCAACACCCTGCAGGGGTTTACCCCTTTGTGAAGGTGCTCTACTCACCCTTATTGGGCTCTGAAACCCAATGCCAGGATTACCTAGTGTGGATCCCCTTCTCACTAGGGTAGAACTCTGGCAGTCATTTTGGCCTGCTGGACCAACTTCCCCACCCTTCACCCACTTGAGAGGACATGTACTTTGTTCTGTCTTACCAAGGAGGAAAAGGAAAGAAATGGAAGAATTACTAACAGCATTCCCTGAACAATCAGGCAAACAAGGTTCCAAATATCTGCATTATTACCTAACACTATACTAGATGTTACAATAAGATGAAAAATTAAATCAATAGCTTAAGGATTGGAGAGAACAAATCTGTTATTATTTAGGAATGATATGACTCTCCATAGAGATGACCAAATAATTTACAAAATGCAGTAATTTATAAACAAGTTGTTAGACATAATAAGGGAGTTTAGACAAATTGTTGGCTATAATATCAGTACATCAGTGCATACAAATACATTATTACATTTCTACCCTCCAGCAACAACCAAAAGAAACAAACAAAAATTAGGGAACATAATTAAACAAAAACCACAATTTATAATGGTGACAAAAATTTTATCTTAAAAATAAACTAAAAAAAACATGTGTAAGACCAAAAAATATATATATAATTACACTAAAAGATGTTAAAGGAGACTTTAATAACAAATGCTATCTCATGTTCGTGTAAAGAAGACTCAATAACAAAATTTTTATATCTTCCTGTTTTGACCTCTAGAGTTGATGAAACTCAATTAAAATGTTAAAAGAGTACTCTTGGATTGTTAAGAATAAGAAGGGAGAGCTTGCCTTATCTGATAGCAAGACTTCTTATAGAACTAATAGAGAGTAACATTAGGTACAAAGGACAGATATATTGACCAATAAAACAGATTATAGGGCCCAGAACATACCAACTCAATGGAAATTGAAGTGCAAAACCTAAAAATTTTAGAATTAGGAAACTTTCTTTTTAAATAAGTTATAAAGAGCAATAACCATAGAAACATAAATTATGAATTTGATTCCATTAAAATTAATAATATTTCCTCATTATAAAGAAATGAAAAGACAAGTTGTGAAATAGAAAATGTATGCAACATGAATAACTGACAACATAAAAACATGCCAATTTCTAAGAAGAAAAATAACTAATAGAATAATAGGCTAATGATATAAATAGGTGTGGTAGACAGATGTAGTGCCCCACCAGAATTCCCGCCTCCTGATATTTAAGCATTTGTGTCCCTGGTAGGTGGGACCAGTAATTTTAACCAATAGAATTTGGCAAAGGTGATGGACTGTCACTCCCAGGATTATGTTCTATTACATGAGACTGTTTTGCTAGCAGACTTGTGATAAAGACTCCTCTTACATGTTTAATACAATAAGCTACCATTATCAGCAAGTCCTTATGGCAACGGACTATTGGCAGCATTTAGGAACTGGGGGTACCTTGTAGGAATTGAGGGTAGCTTCCAGCTGTGAGTTATCAAGAAGCCCAAATCCTTAGTCCTACAGTCAAACAAATCAAGTCAGCCAACAACGTGCATGAGCTTAAAAATTGATTCTTCCCCAATTTTGAATGTCCCAGGTGAAAATGAAGTCTATTCATAGCCTTGATTGTAGTCTTGTGAGACTCAAAGCAAAGGACCCAGCTAAGCTATGCTTGGAGTCCTGATTCATGGAAATTCTGACATAGTGTTTTTTGTTTTTGTTTTTGTTTTTTATTTTTTAAACTAATGAGTTTGTGGTAAGTTGTTACACAGCAATAGATTGCTAATACAACATGTACTTCAAGGAACTTGAAAGACATATGGACAAGAGAAATATACTTGATCTCATTAATTATTAGAAAAATGCAAATCAATACCACACTTAGATGTTTTTTGCCTATCTAATATACTGGAAAAATATAAATATCTGTAAATAGCAAGTGCTAACATAGTGGTGGATAAAGAAGAACTCATTTCATTTTCTTTGTAAGTGCAAACTAGTTCAACAGCTTTGCAAATCAGCTTGAAATTATCTTGGAAAGATGTGCAGTGGATTTCCTCCTAGGTGGAGGATCAGGGGTCTGGAATAGGGAAAGAATACATAAGTAATGGAAGTTCATGGTAATGTTCTCATTCTTGTGTTGGGTGATGATTGACAAATGTTCATTTTGTTATTGTACTTCATATATTACTTATACTCTTTTGAATGTTTTACGAATGTTTTAAATGTTATGTGATTAAAAAGTAATGAAGGGAAATAATAAAAAAGTTTAAATTGTTTTTTTTAACGATTTTATTTATTTATTTATTTGAGAGAGAGAGAGACCATGAGAGGGGGGAGGGTCAGAGGGAGAAGCAGACTCCCCAGTGAGCAGGGAGCCCGACGTAGGACTCGATCCCGGAACTCAAGGAGCATGACCTGAGCTGAAGGCAGTCGCTTAACCAACTGAGCCACACAGGCGCCCAAGTTTAAATTGTTTTAAATATTTAAATAGAAAAAGAGACAAACTTTGTTTTTGGGAAAATATCAAAATACTGACTCCAGCTATCAGTGTGTGCATGTGCATATATGTTGGGGTGGTGGGGGGAGGAGGAGGAGAAGGGGAGAGCAAAAAAATGAAAAAGTACAAGAAATCAACAAAATATAATGAGGCATAAATAATACCGTTAAAATATTCCAATACCACCTTTCTAAGAGAAAATATTTATACAATAAAATAATAAATTAATGTTAATAATAATAAAGAGATAATGTTCACTTTCCTATACCTAAAACTTGACGATTCATTGGGCCCTTTCCAGCTCAGCATTAAATGCTAATACTCCTTCCTTGGAGATAAATATAATGATCTTCATCCAGGACCTGAAAAAGTATTATATCCCCAAATTTCTTTATTGTGTCAGATAGTTTATGGAAAATACATTAATTTGCTTCCCTTTTACATAAGCATGTTCAATGCTGTTCAGAAGTAGATGCCATAAACCTTGATGTTATTGCTGTTGAGTAGTTACTAGAATGAAATTACTAGAGTGAACTATGGCATGACCAGAAATGATATATGAAATCTGTATCAAATTAATCTCTTTATTTTAGTTTTATTTTCTATATGTAGTATAAGATAATGAGATCCCTCAAAATTCTAAAAATTCAGTATCACACACAGTACCTTAGATATTGGACCACACTAAATATTAAAATTGAGTCTTTGATATGTCAGAATTGTCAAAATAGCATTTTTGTTACTTGAAGTCAACTCCATTGATTCAGCAACTCTATTTTTCCACCCATTTTTACAATTAAAAATGATATTTCAATGAAATGCTTTAAAAATGAATAGCAGGGATTTTTTATTTGTCTATATTTTCCATAGTTCTTCAAATTTATTCATGCACACACACATACATACACAGACAAATATGTATATGTACTTGTTAATTTTTTCCCTGCCAGGTGATTTTAAATAAGACATGACCACTAAAATAGGCAACTGTAACTTTTTTTAACCTTAAAAATAAAAGAACAAACTAGAAGTGTCCTTGTATAACTTCAAGATCTGTTTGACTTTCAGGTAAAATCAAAGACTTTTCTATAGTTTATTCCCATTTTTATATTGAGTTTATTTTATTCTCAGTAGAACTATGATATACTGTTCTCAGTGGAATAAGAAACAAGTAACATGGATGGCTTAATAGGGAATTTGACTTTGAATTTATTTCCTATTTAAGCTTCAAGAAATTTTCACAAAGACTGAAATGTTTTGGACTATTTTTAAAAGAACAAACAGAATTCTCCCTGCTCATACACTACCTACAGGCTAAAAAGCACTCTGACAGCTAAAAAAAAAAAAAAAAAATCCCTTTGAGATGGCAGAATGGAACCCCAAGTACAGTACTTCCCCTAGCATAATGTCATTGAACAGTTCCAAGTCCTTTGTTCTTTCTAAGCCTACTTTGAAAATGGAAAAGTTAAAGATGTGCATACGATATAATGGAATTCTTTGTGCCCTCTTTTATGAGAACAGGATATTTCATGATTGAAAGAATCCATGAAATTTTGCTATTATAGGTCCATCCTTTTCTTTGAGTTTGAACATGGAACTAGGTTACTTTTTTGTTCTTCCATGTATTTACAAATCCATTATCAATTCTCTTTGTGATGATTATTTCTCTGTCATTTAATGTCTCCATCAAGATAGATGCAACTTCTGAGCCTCACATATACAAGGTGACCTTCTGTATAACAAAAGAAAATAGATTAAATAGGAAATGATTTGTCCTATAACATGCTTTTTACGTTTTAGCAAATAACAGCAGAACAATTTGTATCAATGGTCCTTAACTCTAGAATGATATAATAGCATTATTAAAGTGCTTATTAAATACATTTTTATAATCTAGTTATTTATTGCAAAGGAAGAGATTCTTCACTTGTCAATTCATAAAATATTTTTGACTATTCTCAAATATAACATTTAATATACACTGTGAAGAATGGAACAAAACCCACTTTTTAAAATTATTTTAAGTGGTAGTTTAATCGTGGTTTCTGTCAATTTGTACAATCTGACTGTGAATATAATGAAAAAATGATTTTTTAAATAACGACCCCCTTACATTTCTCCCAATTCCAAGTATAAAATAATTTTACTTTGTATATTATTCAAGAGTATTGCTAATTACATTAATTTTCTTATTCTTTTTAAAAAGATTTTACTTTATTATTTTAATAGTCTCAATATACCATAATATCAAGCAAAAGAACATCTTACAGCCATTTCTAAGCTTGATTTTACACTTAAATCCCTGGAAAATGTTCTGCCACCAGGGAAATAGTTCAATTGAGGCCTGACATCTGTAACTAAAAGTAATTTTTATTTGAGATTTACATATTATGTTTCTATTTTTATAGAAGACAATTATACAAAAAGTATACTCTATTCCTACTGGTTTAACAGACAAACTCTATTTTGTTTTTCTTGTCCAATAGTTCAATATATCTGAAAAGAGACTAAAAAAATAAAACTGTCTTACAGTATAATTGATATGTGTTCTTGGCTGCTGTAGCCTGGAGGACTTATGGTATTAATTTGAGCTAGGGCTAGTTGGGAAGCAACTTGATTTGTTGGTAATGATTCACTACTGCAGCTCATTTACCATACTAAATAGCAAATATTCTAATATAGGGGATAGAGATATAATTTCCTCACAGGATGAAGTTATTTTTTAACATATTATCCATAGCTTGACATGATGTGAATTTATTTCATGAGGACAATGTGTCACCATTTGAATTTTGCATGGAATATTAACTAGATCAAGGAGTAGCATAGTGTAAATTAAGTTCTTGGTAGGCAGTAGACGTAACTAAACTGGGATAAAATATAAAAGGTCCTCCAGGATTAAGAGCAATTTAAAATGGTAGAAAAATAGTGAGAATCTAATATAGTCTTGGATTAGCTAGGCTGGTAAAATAATTTGTTTGTTTGATTTTGTCCAATTCCTTATTACCTTTCAACTATCAGTTGTATTTATAAATCTGAAATTCTGATATATATTAATTCTGTTACTTAAGATTACCTATAAGTGCCCCTTAGTCATATGGCCCTTTTGAAGTTTCTCTGGACATGACTACTTTCATTTCCTCAAGAGTTATTAAACTGTCATTCATAGTTGATGTTTATCAAATCAGCTGGAGTTGAAATGATGACAAAATTCTTTTGATCCTATATTGCATATTAACCAGACACATATTCCTAGTAATTGATCTGGTAAAGAATATTTTAAGACAATTATGATTCACTTGTACATTGTTGACATTTGTTGGATGCAGCATAAATCCAAATAAATATAAATATTCCTGAGATTATATATAAACCTTGATTAATACATTGAAAATACTAACAACTTTAATACAACCCCAGATGATAACATTAAATTATTTCTAATGAGTGATTTAAAAGTTAATTGACTACTTTTACAACAGTTACAAATGGAAAAAGATAATATATCCCCAAGCATTTTTCAAAAAATTAATGAGGCAATGAGAGCTATGTAAAGCAGGTAATCACTTGTTAATTGATCTGTTATTAGGATTATATTAAACCTGGAATAATATATTTCCTTCCAGATTTCTTTAAAATAGACAAAAGTAGTCACGCCTTTCCAGAAAAATCTTTAGTCTGTTGCTTAGGTAACCAGTTAGCCATTTATTACAATAGGAAGAGTAGTTGACAGATCATTAGTGAAATAAATATATGATCTCTATGAACTCATATCTATCTACATGCACTAACTGTCTTGTGATGTGAGAATACATCACAGCCCTCAAAAGACATTCCTCCAAAGTGTTTGATGGGAAGAGTGTTATGCTGGAGAAAATGAATGCAAAGAAAAATTACCACCCTGTGAGAATTAATTTGCTTTGATTTCATTTGAAAACTTCTAGATATATTCAGCAATATTCCTTAGTGAAGCCCACATGTGAGTTAGCTAGCAGGATAAATGGAATAATTCACCTTTCAACATTACTCTGTTGGCATCCTTCAAACATTAAAAACTATTAGGATCCATTATAGTGCTTTTACCCCCCCCACCTAACTTCCAAATTTTAGCCCTAATTATTTCTACAAACAGGAATATGTTTTCAGATATTGCAATTCAATAGATTCATTCTTATCTACACACCAATGTCACTTTCCTTTCATCATATAATTTGTGGAAGATATCTAACTTAGGTTCTTTCTTCTCAATCTACACTTGAAATCTGAAATGGCTTTTTCCGATTTGTCTCCCTTCCTTTCAGACACTTTTCAGAAGTATTTTCCCCATAGTTTTTCACATAAAATAAAGCAAACCTTTTTATTCGTTTGCTTTAAAGCTTGAAAGAGCCACAGGATCTGACCTGTCCAAATCAGGAATCTTGTTTTTTTCCACCCTAACAAACAAGATCATATTAATCATGTAGTGAACCAATAAAGATGAATGCCTGATTAATTCCCTGGCCAGAATTAATTACAACAAGAGCAGTTGTTCTTACAACCTAAATTAGAGCTTGTAAATGATATGGGTAGTCAGTGAATTACTGTATTTGATATGGTGTTCAAAATGGGCTTTAGATGTATCTTACACCAATAACAGGTTATCCAGTGGTGATGAGATTCAAATTTGTAAAATACATTAGTCTATAAATACACTAGCCATTTTTAAAAATTAGAGTTGAAATAAGTCAGAGTTTATTTTACTTCCTGTGGGCAAGCTAGCTATATTGTTAATTCTTAGTGTTCTTTGTCCCTAATTATTTTATTTAAAGTCTGGGATTGTTAGTGTCAGACCGAACAGGCAGTATTAGAGTATTTCATAGGCGACATCATAAAATAAAAGGCATAGGTCATTTGGCATAATTATTTTTGCATTCCTACAACGGCTTATTTTAATTTTCTTTTCCAGTAGATTCTTCTCTGTATCCTTTTTTATGAGGTTATTTCTTAGTTCAAAATAAGAAAGCCACGTTATTGCTTTTCTGGACATTTATCATTCTCCTGTGAAAAAGTGAAGAAAATTTCTTACCAGTTCTTTTATTTAAAAACTATTTTTTTCAGTTTATTATGATTGATTTTGTGCTATTGTACCTATTTTTGTCTGTCCTCAAACTCAACAACAATTATTTTCCATCTAACCTACTTCTGACAATATACTATCAAAATTATCTAGTTTTTATAAATTCTTTTTGTGTTTTTATCATTTATTTTTCCTTATGCCGAGTGATCTATGGCTCCTTAGGTTATTTGTTGTATAATATGACCATTGTGGGTTTTGTTAATGCCTATTTTATTGTATGATTTTTTTCCCACTTTCTAAACTTTTTAAAAGTAAAAAAAATACTTTTCAGTACTTTGGCAACCTTGAAACTCAAAAAGAAATCACATAATTAGTACTTTGTAATTGTACTTATGTATAATATGTATGCAAGATATTTTTATTTAATGATTGGGAGGATTTGAAATGAACAGTCATTCATGTTTAAGAATTTATGGAGATTGGTAAAATTTGTTGTGAGTTGTTGTAATGTGCTGCACATAGTTATTCTAACTTTATTTTGTAACCTTAAAAAACTTCCCACTTGAAGATATTTTAAAGTTGAAAGTTTAAAATTTTAAAATAGTAATGTTTTTCAGTGATTTCTTCTTCTGGTGATAGAGAATGAGGTAACTAGAACCAATTCCCCATGGGGACCAATAAAAATTGGACAAAATGTTTATTAAAATAATTTATTTGCAGACATACTATTTACATTTTGTTGTATAGCAAACTAACCCCAAATCTAATATCTTAAAGCGGCTACAAATTATTTAACTCATGATTCTGTGGGTTTGGAATTTAGAGTGTCATTCTGGTATGAGCCAGTTTTAGCTGATCATGGTGAAACTCATGTCTTTCAAGTAATGTGTTACTTGAAGCTTCTTGGCTTGTTTACCTGATCTGGAATGGGTGGGGTGATGAGTCACTTTCCATAGTTTTTCATTCTTCAGCAGGATAGTCTGAGCTTGCTCCTATATTCATTATAAGGCCCCCATGAGCAGCAAGGGTTATTGCAAAGAACAACTGAGTCTTGGGCATTGAGCTCATACAGCACCATTTCTCCAATGCTATTTGATTAGCCTAAGCCAAAAAGCCAGACAAGATTTAAGAGGTAAAGACATAGATTTTGAGATTCTATCTCTTGATTAGAGGAGCTGTAAAGTATTGTGACCATTATTCACCTGGCATAGAAATATACCACAGAACAGTAGAGAATTATAGGGCTAAGTTTCGGGGAAAGAAGGAAATACAAAATGATTAAATTGACATTTGGATTTGCCCTTTCCTTGTTATCTTATAATTCCAGGAAGGATATGGAGAATCCAATATTCTGAGATGTATTTTTGACAGCTTTGTGGGGATAGACAAAAATGAATATCCAGGGCCCCCCAGGGGAAAAAAAAACCTCCATAATTGCCCCATGCCGTGGGATGGGACTTTGACAGGCTACACTATAGCAATTTTCCTGGTAGAAAATGAAATTCAGCTTAAATTTAAATTCTCTTTGGAGAGTACACCATCATGCCAGGACTCAAATAATTTTTATAACTTTTTTTACATATAATAGCCAGCATTTAGTTTAAAATAACCAACCAAACAAGCAAAACAGACAACAAACACACTTGATAAAAAACAAACAAACAAAGAGAAAACCAAGAGAAAAATTGACAGTAGAAGGGATTCAGATAAAATCCAAGGACTTAAAGAAATCTCGTTTAATGTATTCAGAGAGATAAATGTCAAGGTTGAACATTTTGAGAAACAATTAGAAAATATCAACAATGAAGAATGAAAAGGAGAAAAGAAATATTTGAGAACTACAGAGGAAGAGATGAGATATATAGGGGATAAATTGAGAAGCTGTGACATATTTTTTTAACGACCCCCCCATAGGGGATATTATCATTTGTGCTGAAGCAATATTTGAAGAAATAACCACTGAAAAATTTCCAAGACTGATAGATAATCATGCACATCAAATAAGGATGAACACAAAACTATATCTAGTCATATAAGAGCAAACAAATGAAAACCAAAGACATACAAAAATATTAAGATAGCTAAAATAAAAAGAAAAATTATCTTTAAAGGATTGCAATCCTGCAGCGTATACTTTCTGACTGTAGTTTAATTAAGCTGGAAATGTACAATGAAATATAACTAGAAAATTTTCATATGATTAGAAATTAAACAATGTACTTTTAAATAAGGTATGGATCAAGAAATAACAATAAAATTACAGAAATATTTGAACTCAATGATGATACAAATTAAAACATGTGACATGTAACTAAAGCTTCATTGAAAATAAAATATATAGCTTTAAATGCATATATTAGAAAATAGCAAAAGCTAAAAATTGATAATATAATAATCCATTCCGTATTAAAGAATGCAAAATAGAAGGAATTAAATTAGAGCACAAGAAATGAAATATAAATAAAATAGCAAACATACAAAAAGGAATATAAACAAGTGAAAAATGTGGTTCATTTTACAAGTCTAATAAAGTTAAGCCCAGGTGAAATGGATCAAAAAGAATTAAAATATAATATGAAACAATAAAAATGTGGAAAATATTTGTGTAGACACTTTGAAAAAGTGAGTACATAGCCAATAAATATATAAAAATATTCAATTCTATTAATAGTCAAGGATTTTCTACTTAACTGAGGCCTATACTTCTGTAACAAGATGATTTTGGAAATCTCCATTACACCTGTCAACTATCCCTTTCTTCAACTAAGAGAATCAAAGGCCTCCAAATAATAGTTTCACTGGATGTTCTTCTGCATCTCTTGACTGTTCTTAGTTGCATTCACAATTCTTATCAGTCAGGATAGCTAAATTATGCTGCAGTAACAGAAAATTCCTCATTCCAGGAGCTATCTGTTACACTAGCCATCATCTGCCCAACCATGGTTATGGCAGATGTCATGGACAGAAAAAGCAAGGCAGGTTAACGACAAAATGGCTCTTAATGCTTTGCTTTTATTTAATTTGCTAAAGGAAATTATGGTCATGTCTAACGGTAGGGGCAGGAAAGTGCTCTGAAAAAGAACTTTGAATATTGGTAGACACCACTAATAATTCATACTTATTCAACTTAAAACTTGCCTCATTTTTTCACAGTATTTTCTTCTTCTGCTATCTGTTTAGACCTCTTTTCCTTTACAGGCTTTGTCCTCATCTGTTTCCTCCTTATTTTTCTAGGACTTGATTTTACCAATCTTTCTCTTCTATGATTTTCTCTATATTGGCTATGTCCTTTAAAATAAGATTCTTTTATCTTAAACACAAAATAAAACAAAAATGCTATAGTTGACACTTCTTGTACCTTTTGATATTCCTCCATCTTTTTTCTTTCTTTCATACCCAAGATAATTTTTTTTTTTTATTTGATGGCTTTATTTCCTCCATATATACTAACCCTTTAATTCTACCCTTTCACATTCAAGGACATCACTAAAATCTTTCTCATAAAAGCCATGGATGTTTCCTCATATATAAAAATTAATGATCTTTCTTCATTTTTTATCCTGTTTAAGTTTTCTGCTTTACTGTAATTGGTGACAGTTTGTTTCTTATGCTCATGTTCATCTGTCTCCTATTCAGTAGCTCCTCTTATATGTCTATCTAATGGTCATTGTTTCCAATTATCAATTTTTAAAATTTACATTTACATTTATCTGTTCCTGGCTCTCTCATTTATTCTATATCAACTAATATCTAACCTGAATTTCAGCTTTTCCCCATTCTTCTTATATTTGGGCTAATATTTCTAATTACCTGATTGATAATTCCAAGTGGATCTCTAGCATCTCAAACTCAACATGCAAAAATGAGTTTATCATCTACTTTTATTTATTTGATTTTTCTCCTATTTCAATGAATGGCATAAAAATAAATTATCCCAGCTTGAAAACCAGGAAATTATGCTTCAATGCTCCTTTCTCTTTCTTCATAAGTCAGTTGAATCTTCTGGTGAAATGCTATTCTAATCATTTTTCTTCATTTTAACTCCTTGTTAAATTTTTGTTTATAGTTTCTCTGCCTACCTTCCTTTTTTTTCTATTCCAAACATACTTCAAGATACTCAGTACTTTTTGTAGAAATAAGGCAACACTTTTCTATTCATGGGTATTAATGTTATGATTAATTTGGGGATTAATCTGAGAGGCCATCCCTTTGTCCATAATAACTAATTTAGTTAGGGATATTTGAGAATTTGGACCAAATTTATCTCAAACTTACAGAGTTTGAAGTACAGTTCAAATATTTTTTTCTTCTGAACCATTTGAGATCAAGTTGTTGACAATGCACAATTATGCTCTAAATCTATAGCATATAATTCATAAAAACAACATTCTCCTTCATAGAATCAATACAACTATCAAGATCAAGAAATCAACATCAGTGCATTAACACCACTCATATTAGTTTGCTATAGTTACTAAATGAATTTCACACATTCATTATGTAAGAGTTCTGGAGATTGGAAAGCCAAATGGATCTCACTGGGCCAAAATGAAGGTAATGGTAAGGCTGCATTTCTTCTGGAGGCTCTAGAGAACAATCTTATTCCTTGATTTTCTGGCTGTAGAGTTGGCCTACATTCCTTGACTCATGGTTCCCTTCCTCCATCCTTGAAGACAGGAACATAGCATCTTTTAATCTTTCTTTGACTCTGATTCTCCTGTGTCCCTTTTTCAATTTCAAGTATTACATTGGGCCTACTTGAATAATCTGGGGTAATATCCTTAACTTAATCACATCAGCAAAATTCCTTTTGCCATGCAAAGTAGCATAGTCATGGGTTCTGGGGATTGATGTGTACATCTTTAAGGGACCAGTTTCTAATCTCTGGATCCTTCTTAATTTTTATCAGTTGTCCTACCCAATAACACCCTTTAGAGCAAAATAATAAATCTTGAATCATGCATTGCATTTAGTTGTCACATTTCTTTAGTTTTTTCATCTGGGAGAGTTCCTCAGTCTTTCCTTAATTTTCATGTCCTTGACAATTTTGAAGACTGAGTCTAGTTACTTTGAAATGTGTTCCTCAGTTGGCTTTGCCTATAAATCTTTATGAGGATATTTTCATTTTGCATCCTATCAGGTAACAATTTATTTTAATTAGTCACATTGCTGATAATATTCACTTTGATCACTTGATTAAAGTGATGTCTGCTAGAATTCTATATTTTAGAGTTACTCCTTTTCCTTTTGGTATTAATAAGCATTCTATGTGGAGGCATTTTGGGACTATATAAATCCTCCATTCCTCATCAGACTTTCAATTTATTAGTGTCTTTATATCAGTAAGGATATAATGGTAGAGTTAATTACTATTTAATTTAATGGGTTACAGTCTGTTACTCTATTTATTTTGAAGCTCACCTTGTCTCTGAGTAAGCCAGTGGAAATGCCTTTAAACTAGGTGCAGTGTTTTCACGACCCCATTGTGCTTCGAGCACCTTGTGTTTTCTAGCTGTGCTGTCATATCCATCATTTCTCCAACAAGTACTAGTTTATTTTATTAGAAATGATAATTAGAAACCAATATCTGAATGTTAAGTGAGTTTGTTGCTCTTAGGATAACATTACTTTTAGAATCTCTCAGTGAGCAGAGATAGGGAACACACACACACACACACACACACACACACACACACCTCTATCAAAAATTATGTGTTGACACTGACCTATCATTTCAATCTCAGTACCACATTTTAGTTTTTTAGGACTAAACTTTTGGAGAAGGAGGAGAGCGGAAAGAAAAAGGGGAAGCTCAGGAATAATTTTTCCTCACATTTATTGAGGTAAAATATAAGTACAAGAAAATTTCTCCGGGCTCCTGGGTGGCTCAGTTGGTTAAGCGGCTGCCTTTGGCTCGGGTCATGATCCTGGAGTCCCAGAATCGAGTCCTGCATCGGGCTCCTTGCTCAGCAAGGAGTCTGCTTCTCCCTCTGACCCTCTCCGCTCTTATATACTCTCTCTCTCTCAAAAAAAAAAAAAATAAATCTTAAAAAAAAAAAAGAAAATTTCTCCATTTTAAGTTCAAGATAGCATTTTTTTCATCCTCAAATGTTCCTTCATCCTCGTTGCGGTAACAGCTTCCCCCTGACCTCTGGTCCCAGGGAATTACTAATCTACATTTTTTCACTTTAGTTTTGCCTTACCAGAATTAGACACAAGGAGAATCCTACAGCATGTAGGCTATTGTGTTTGACTTTTTCACTTAGTATAATGCAATTTAGATTCATCCATATTGTTGCATGTAACAATAGTTTTATTACTGAATGGTATTCCACAGTGTGGATATATCACAATTTGTTTATCTGTTCATCAGTTGATGCTTTGAGTGCTTCTCATGTTTTGTTTATATGAATAATTCTGTTATAAACATTTGTATACAAGTCCATGAGAACTAATATTCTCTCTCTTAGGCAGATACTTAGAAGTATGATTTCTAGGGTGTATCATAAGTATGTTTAAATTATAAGATGCTGGCAAATGTTTCAAGAGTGGTCGTACTGTTTTGAATTTGACTACAATGTCTGAGAGTCCAGTTGCTTCTCATCCTCTCTAGCACTTGATAATGTTGGTCTTTTTAATTTTAGTCATTCTTATGAGTATATAATGATATCTTATTATGACTTTTCTTTGTATTTCATAGATGGTTAGTAACGTTAAACATCTTTCATGTGTTTGTTGTCTTTTTGGGTTTCTTCTTTTAGTAAAATATCTTTTCAAAATTTTTACCACATATTAATTGGGTTGCCTTATTGTTGAATCATAGGAGTTCTTAATGTACTCTAGACACACATGCCTTTCCAGGTATGTTTTGCAAATATGTGTCCCAGGCTGTAGTTTGTGTTTTGTTTTCTTAACTGCATCTTTCAAAGAGCAAATTTTTTTTTTAATTTTCATGAAATCCAGTTTATCATTTCTTTCTTTTTATGGTTTATGCTCCTTATGTCTTATTCAGAAAATTTTTGCCTAATCTAATGTCATAGAGATTTTTCTCTTATGTTTTTTTTTGGACATTATATTGTTTAGGTTTTTACATTTAGAATAAGATATATTTTGAGGTAATTTTTGTATGTATTATGAGATAAAATTTGAGGTTCATTTTTTTTCCATATAGATATTCAGTTTTTCCAACTCTACTTGTTAAAAAGACTATTCCTCCTCCCTTGAATTACTTTGGCAACTTGACCACGTAAATGTAGACCTAGTTCTACACTTTCTATTTTATTACACTGACCTCCAGGTCTAACCTTTATCTCATATCACTCTTTCTTGATTACTATTATTGTAGTTAAGTTATTCAACTCTGTTCTTTTCAACATTTTTTTTTCAAAATCCTTTTCCTTTCTGTATAAATATTGGAATAAGCTTGTCAATTTTCTCAAAAATGTTTGTTTTATTCAAACATCAATAGATCATGAATCTGAGATGATATATACCTGGACCTATTGTTGATACCTTGTAATCATATAGTAGTTGAGAATCGAGTGAACATTGACAGTATAGAGATATGGAGAAATATTGTGTCCAGGTGACATCTTTTGAGCCTCTGAGTCAAGTAGTTGTTTGATTATCAGTTTTTTGATGCAATATATTCTACTTTTTCAACAAACCAATTTATGATATTATTTTTTTGTCCTTTGCAAATAGTAGTCCTAAATTTTACATTACCATCACAGTTATTCTATTTAAGGCACTTTTTATCTCTTCTAGAAATATTGTTGCTGTTTCACAGCTATGAGATCATATAATTTTAAGAAGCTTCTCATCACTCATAGAAAAATCCCAAACTTTTAATCATCAGATTTAAGACTTTTGACTATTGGGCCTTATTATAATTTTTATTTTTGTTTTTATTTTTTAAACATTTTTAAAATTTAAATTCAATTAATTAACATATAATGTACTATTGGTTTCAGAGATACAGTCTGTGATTCATCAATCTTATATAATATCCAGTGCTTATTGTGTCACATGCCCTCCTTAATGTCCATCACCCAGTTACCCCATCCCTCCACCCCCGTCCCCCGAGCAACCCTCAATTTGGTTCCTTTGATTAAGAGTCTCTTATGGTTTGTTTCCCTCTCTGGTTTTGTCTTGTTTTATTTTTTCTTCCCTTCCTCTATCGATCCTCTATTTTGTTTCTTAAATTCCACATATCAGTGAGATCATATGGTAATTGTCTTTCTCTGATTGACTTATGTTGCTTAGCATAAGACACTCTAGTTCCATCCACGTCATTGCAAATGGCAAGATTTAATTTTTTTATGGATGTGTAATATTCCTGTGTGTGTGTGTGTGTGTGTGTGTGTGTGTGTGTGTGTGTATACACCACATCTTCTTTATCCATTCATCTGTCGATGGACATCTAGGCTCTTTCTATAGTTTGGCTATTGTGGACATTGCTGCCATAAACATCGGGGTACATGTACCCCTTTGGATCACTACATTTGTATCTTTGGGGTAAATACTCAGTAGTGCAATTGCTGGGTTGTAGGGTAGCTCTATTTTCAACTTTCTGAAGAACCTCCATACTGTTTTCCAGAGTGGCTGCACCAGCTTGCATTCCCATAACAGTGTAGGAGGCTTTCCCTTTCTCTGCATCTTCGCCAACATCTGTCCTTTCCTGACTTGTTAATTTTAGCCCTTCTGGCTGGTGTGAGATGGTATCTCATTGAGGTTTTAATTTGGATTTCCCTGATGCCGAGCGATGTTGAGCACTTTTTCATGTGTCTGTTGGCCACTTGGATATCTCCTTTGGAAAAATATCTGTTCGTATCTTCTGCCTATTTCTTGATTGGATTTTTGTTCTTTGGGTGTTGAGTTTGATAAGTTCTTTATAGATTTTGGATACTAGCCCTTTATCTGACATGTCATTTGCAAATATCTTCTCCCATTCTGTCGGTTGTCTTTTAGTTTTGTTGACTGTTTCTTTTGCTGTGCAAAAGCTTTTTATCTTGATGAATAGTTCATTTCTGCCTTTGTTTCTCTTGCCTTTGGAGATATGTCTATCAAGAAGTTGCTGTGGCTGAGGTCAAAGTGGTTGCTACCTGTGTTCTCCTTTAGGATTTTGATGGATTCCTGTCTCACATTTAGGTCTTCCATCCATTTTGAGTCTATTTTTGTGTACGGTGTTAGGAAATGGTCCAATTTTATTCTTCTGCATGTGGCTGTCCAATATTGCCAACACCATTTTTGAAAAGACTGTCTTTTTTCCATTGGACATTCTTTCCAGCTTTGTCAAAAATTAGTTGACCACAGAGTTGAGAGTCCATTTCTGGGTTCTCTATTCTGTTCCATTGATCTATGTGTCTGTTTTTGTGCCAGCACCATACTGTCTCAATGATTACAACTTTGTAATAGAGCTGGAAGTCCGGAATTGCGATGCCAACAGTTTTGGTTTTCTTTTTCAACATTCTTTTGGCTATTCGGGATCTTTTCTGGTTCATACTAATTTTAGGATTATTTGTTCCATTTCTGTGAAAAAAATTGATGGTATTTTGTTAGGGATTGCATTGAATGTGTAGATTGCTCTAGGTAGCTTAGACTTTTTAACAATATTTATTCTTCCAATCCATGAGCATGGAATGTTTTTCCATTTCTTTGTGTCTTCCTCAATTTCTTTGGTGAGTGTTCTATAGTTTTCTGAGTACAGATTCTTTGCCTCTTTGGTTAGGTTTGTTCCTAGGTATCTTGTGGTTTTGGGTGCAATTGTAAATGGGATCAATTCCTTAATTTCTCTTTCTTCTGTCTCGTTGATGTATAGAAATGCAACTGATTTCTGTGCATTGATTTATATCCTGCCACTTTGCTGAATTCCTGTATGAATTCTAGCAATTTTGGGGTGGAGTCTTTTGGGTTTTCCACATAGAGTATCATGTCATCTGCAAGAGTGAGAATTTGACTTCTTTGGCAATTCTGATGCCTTTTATTTCTTTTTGTTTTCTGATTGTTGAGGCTAGGACTTCTGACTTCTAGTACTATGTTGAACAGCAGTGGTGATAGTGGACATCCCTGTGGTATTTCTGACCTTAGGGGAAATAGCTCTCAGTTTTTCCCCATTGAGAATGATACTCACTATGGGCTTTTCATAGATGGCTTTTTTTTTCCCTCTTTATTAATTTTTTTATTGTTATGTTAATCACCATATATTACATCATTAGTTCATAGATGGCTTTTATGATACTGAGGTATAGTCCCTCTATCCCTACACTGTGAAGAGTTTTAACCAAGAAAGGGTGCTGTACTTTGTTAAATGCTTTTTCTGTATCTATTGAGAGGATCATATGGTTCCTGTCCTTTCTTTTATTCATGTAGTGTATCACAGTGATTGATTGGTGATTGTTGAACCACCCTTGCAGCCCAGGAAGAAGTGCCACTTGGTCATGGTGAATAATCCTTTTAACATACTGTTGGACCCTATTGGCTAGTATTTTGGTGAGATTTTTTGCATCCATGTTCATCAGGGACATTGGTCTGTAATTCTCCTTTTTGATGGGGTCTTTGTCTGGTTTGGGGATCGAGGTAATGCTGGCCTCATAGAAAGAGTTTGGAAGTCTTCCTTCCATTTCTATTTTTTGAAACCACTTCAGAAGAATAGGTATTAATTCTTCTTTAAATGTTTGGTAGAATTCCCCTGGGAAGCCATCTGGCCCTGGGCTCTTGTTTGTTGGGAGATTTTTGATTACTGCTTCAATTTCCTTACTGGTTATGGATCTGTTCAGGTTTTCTATTTATTCCTGGTTCAATTTTGGTAGTTTATAGGTCTCTAGGAATGCACCCATTTCTTCCAGGTTGCCTATTTTGCTGGCATATAGTTGCTCATTATATGTTCTTATAATTGTTTGTATTTCTTTGGTGTTGGTTGTGATCTCTCCTCTTTCATTCATGATTTTATTTTTTGGGGCCCTTTCTCTTTTCTTTTTGACATGTTTGGCCATGGGTTTATCAATCTTATTAATTCTTTCAAAGAACTAGCTCCTAGTTTCCTTAATCTGTTCTACCTTTCTTTTGGTTTCTAGTTCATTGAGTTCTGCTCTAATCTTTATTATTTCACTTCTCCTGCTGGGTTTAAGCTTTATTTGCTGTTCTTTCTCCAGCTTCACTTTAGGTGTAAGGTTAAGTTGTGTATTTTAGACCTTTCTTATTTCTTGAGAAAGGCTTGTGTTGCTATATACTTCCCTCCTAGGACCACCTTTGCTGCATCCCAAAGATTTTGAACAGTTGTGTTTTCCATTTTCATTAGTTTTCATGACTTTTTAAGTTCTTCTTTAATTTCCTGGTTGACCCATCCATTCTTTCGTAGGATCCTCTTTAGCCTCCATGTATTTGAGTTCTTTCCAAATTTCCTCTTGTGATTAAGTTCCCTTTTCAAAGCATTGTGTTTTGAAAATATGCAGGGAATGATCTCAGTTTTTTGGTACCAGTTGAGACCTGATTTGTGACCCAGCATGTGATCTATTCTGGAGAATGTTCCATGCGCACTAGAGAAGAATGTATATTCTGTTGCTTTGGGATGGAATGTTCTGAATATATCTGTGAAGTCCATCTGGTCCAGTGTGTCATTCAAAGCCCTTATTTCCTTTTTGATCTTCTGATTAGATGATCTACCCATTGCAGTGAGGGGGATGTTAAAGTCCCCTACTATTATTGTATTATTGTTGATGTGTTTCTTTAATATTAACTGGTGTATATAATTGGATGCTCCCATTTTAGGGGCATAAATATTTACAATTGTTAGATCTTCTTGTTGGATAGACCCTTTAATTATGATATAATGTTTTTCCTCATCTCTTATTATAGTCTTTGGTTTAAAATCTAATTTGTCTGATATAAAGATTGCCACTCCAGCTTTCTTTTGATGTCCATTAGCATGGTAGATAATTTTCCACTCCTTCATTTTAAATCTGGAGGTGTCTTTGGGTCCAAAATGAGTCTTTTAGACAGCATATTGACAGGCCTTGCTTTTTTTTATCCATTCTGATACCTGTATCTTTTGATTGGGGCATTTAGCCCATTTACTATTGAAATATTAATTTAGTGCCACTGTAATACCTGTAAATTGTTACTGTATATTGTCACCGTTCCTTTCTGGTCTGTGTTACTTTTGGGCTCTCTCTTTGCTTAGAGGATCCCTTTTAATATTTCTTGTAGGGCTGGTTTGGTGATCACAAATTCTTTTAGTTTCTGTTTGTCTTGGAAGATTTTTAATCACTCCTTCTATTTTGAATGACATCCTAGCTGGATAAAATATTCTTGGCTGCATATTTTTCTTACTTAGTACCCTGAATATATCATGCCAATTCTTTCTGGCCTGCCAGGTCTCTGTGGATAGGTCTGCTGCCAGTCTAATATTTTTACCCTTGTAGGTGACAGACCTCTTGTCCTGAGCTACTTTCAGGGTTTTCTCTTTGTCTCTTAGATTTTTAAGTTTCACTATTATATGTTGGGGTGTTGACCTAATTTTATTTATTTTGAGGGGGGTTCTCTGTGCCTCCTGAATTTTGATGCCTGTTTCCTTCCCCAGATTAGGGATGTTCTCCACTATAATTTCCTCCAATATAACTTCTGCTCTTCTCTCTCCTCTTCTTCTGGGATCCAGTTATTCTAATATTGTTTCACTTTATAGCATAACTTATCTCTCAAATTCTCCCCTCGTGATCCTGTGATCCTGTAGTTGTTTATCTCTCTTTTTTTCAGCTTCTTTATAATTTTTCAAGCACATCTTTTACCTTCCCCTACTTCACCTCATACAATCTTTGGGATAATTATATTGCCTTTCTCATTTTATCTCTGTTATAGCCTGAACTAGCACTCCTCTGATTTTTTGCTGTTTTTGCTGCTGCTTTAGAAAAGGGGCAATATCTTTAGCCAAGATAATTGTCTCTGTGTCTTGCTTCTTTTATTGTCTTAAGGCTATACTAGCAACACGGCAGAGCTGCCTTGTGCTGGCTCTCAGGAGCCAAGTGTTAAATATTCAAAATTTTTTTTGTGTACTTACATCACTTACATAATTGGCCACGATGTAAGTAATTACACTATGAATAATAGCAAATGATAAAAATTAGGGTTACCACTGTCTTGGTCTGTTTGGATGTCTATAACACAAATACCATAGACTGGTGGCTTTAACAATAAACATTTTTTTTTCCTCACAGTTCTGGAGGCTGGGGAGTCAAAGATCAAGGCACATAATCAGTCTATGGTGAGGGCTTGCTTCCTGTTTTATAGATGGCCATCTTCTTGCTGTACCCTTACAGGGTTGAAGGGGTAAAGGTGACCTCTGGAGTCTCTTTTATAAGGGCACTAGTTATATTCATGAGTGCTCCACTCACTCTTATGATCTAATCACCCACCAAAGGTTACATCTCCAAATACCATCACATTGAGGATTAGGTTGCAAATATGAATTTGGTGTGGGGGACAAAAACATTCAGTCTATAGCACTTACATACTCATTCATATAGTAAAGTGGTTCACCAATATGCCACTGACTGTAATAGTTATGGGTATTCTTATTTTTGTTTTTATGTTTTATGCTGTTCTTGTTCCATTTAATCTGTCTGGAGAACCTACTACTTTACATAATGTGAATGCCTAAGCACTAACTTAACTCAAGGGTCTTGAATTTTTTCAGTGTAATTAACCTCCTGGCTGCAGGGAACTATTTTCTTTAACAGATGGGTGTTCAAGAAGCAACCCCACACCTTTGAGCATGTATGTGATCTTGGGAAGTCAGGGATTGCTATCCAAAACTGATTGATGTTAAGCAAAGCTTGGCAGACCTGATGTGCTTTGCTCATGCAACTTAAACAACCAATAAAATGTTCATGCAGACAGTTTCACCTGAGCTTAGCTGACTGGGACTATGTTTTCTAAAGCTCTTGGCAGAAGAACAGTTATCCTAAAAGTGGTCCTTATCAGGTTCTTTGTTATTAATTGATAGTTGATAACGTGCCTTAGTCTACCTATTCTAAGCTTCTTCCTCTGTTTATGGTTTCAAAACAAAACCTAAAATGTTCTTTCCCTTTATTTGCAATTGCTGAACAGTTCATAATTTCATTGAGTTAAATTCTCATACTTAGATCTTTTCCAATGCAAAATGCTGAATATTATCTGAGAATTCTCTTTTTTAAATCTACAACATAGACTTTATGAACCAGCTTCCCTAATACTTCACTTATCAGTGTTCAGCCACCATTGGGCTACATTTGCTGGGGATGAGAGGCAGCATGTAGGAGAACCAGAGTCAGGAGTGTGATTAGAGCTCTGACCCCTGATCATCACCATGGGCAAAGGTCCTCCTGTGGCCCAGCCTCTGTAATAAGAAAGGTTGGTCATAGACAGCATTTATTTTGAGGCAGGGAAAGGAAAGAATGACAGCCTGCTCTCAAAATACTCTGACCTGAATTCCTAACCCCAGCCAAACCATACAGAGTTTGGCTAAGTGTGCTGCCTGGATTGGGGTGGAGTGGTCTGTTCAATTGATGTTTGCATGATACTTCTGCCTTGAGGGAATTGGGTCACTTGCTTTCTCATTATTGCTGAGGATGGGGGCCTGAGACAGGGAGGTCTCAGAATATGGAGGAATTGGTTACTTTCTCTGGGCAGTATTGGGTTTAGCTTAGTGTTATTGCAACTTTTTTTTTTTAGATTTTATTTATTTATTAGAGATAGAGAGTGCATAAGCGAGCACGAATGGGGGAGGGTAAAAGGAGAGGGAGAAGCAGACTCCCCACTGAGCAGGGAGCCCGGTGTGGGGCTCCATTTAGGGTCCTGGGATCGTGATCTGAGCTGAAGGCAGACATTTAACTAACTTAGCCACCCAGGCACCCCAGTCTTGTTACAACTCTTAAGGGCAGGGATCATCTTCATCTAGCTGCTCTTCTATTGAGGGATGGTTTTATATATATATATATATATATATATATATATATATATATATATATATATAAAGGAACTTGTGAGTTCTTTTACACAGAAACCTACTGGGGAAAACAAAACAGAGGGTGGGTTCTACCTTTTTCAGGTTTGCCCATTGTTTCTTGTATATTCTTTTTCCTCCATTATCATTTTTGCATTTATTGGTATATGTGGGGACTTTTGTTTTAAAATAATAATTATTTAAAAAGTAATTTAAAAATTAATTATTTTAAAATGAGGAGGAAGAAGTTTGCATGGGGATGGAGGGAATTAACTAGAATAGATTTTAAAAATTTAGACAGGATGATATGGTGCCTATTTTTGTCTGACCTTTTGTAATGGATTTGCAGACTAGAATTGGATGGATCCTTTTTTTCATGGGAAGCTCTAAGTCTTTCAAGTACAATCACTGTCAAACTCTCTTATGGCATCTAGATTCTTGAGAAGATAGCAAAGCATAAAGATATATTCAGGTAATTTATCTGACTTCATGAAATTACGGGGGTCATGTGAGAATGGTTTTAGAATGGTGTAAAGGATGTATCACCTATCACAGGATATGGATCCTGAACCCATATATACTCACATGTTTAACAGAATACAGAAAACTTAAGTTTCTGAATGAGAAACCTCCACTTCCCTTTTTCCCACCTTCCTATTTAGCTTTTCTTAGCCCTTAGAGTCCTCTCATAAGGCCTAAGAGCTATAGCGGCTAATCCTAGAAAACATTTTTTCATAGAAAAAAGAAATGTTTATAAAAAAATCAATCTATTATTCTACTTAAAACTTTGTTATGCTCCATACAGATATATTTTAAGTCCCAATAATGAGTGAAGTGGGATTTTCTAATTTTAAATGCTTATATGTTTGGGAATATGAGTGAAAACATACTAATTAATAACAACAACAAAAAGAAACAGATTCACTCACATTTCTTGCAGAATTCATACTGTCTTTATAGGTGGAGCTCTGTTCTTTGGTTCTTTACTCCTAAAAAACATAAAGACATTTTAAAAACATTTTATTATATTGTAGGGTAGAAGGTCTTTTTTCTATAGCTTAGAGGGGTTATTTGTAAATTAAAACTAATTTCCTTTTGGTCAGATTTTGCACACTTTTAAGAAAGTAGTTTAGGATAGATAGATTATCCTTTAAACAAATTCAGCACCTGGAGACAGATATATAGATGTAAGAAATTAGGAGATTTCCTAAAGTTTCCTCCAAGTTATTTATAGAAAATATTATGGTGTGTCACCTAGAACTCCTTCAGGGATCAATTCCTCTACTGTCACAAGAGTTACCTGTAGACTGTTCATGGTTAATTCCACCCTTAGGAGTTGCTCTCAGCTGAAGAGAGTTGTGTCACCCATGTTTACGCTCTTTTCCCTTGAGCAGTTTATATATATTGACTGATTCATGTTGGGAATAAAATGTGTGCCACTTTTTTTTGGGGGGGGGGGCAACTATGGACAACTGCAACTTCAGAAGTCTCCATAGAATTGGCTGAGATTTTGTTGCAATAGATTCGCAGCTCAGCTTATTCCTCTGTCCATTCCTGCTGGCCTCATTCCTCCACAGGTGTTAATTCTAAGCAAATTAAACTTTTTGCATTCAAATCCTTGTTCCAGATTCTGCTCCCCGGTAAATGAAGACTGATGTAAAAGAACCATTGGGGTGGTTCAAGGCAGATTCTGAAAGAGATATTGAAGTTTGGTCACCTACCAGTCGGATGGCAATGTATACTTCATTATGGCTGGTGAATGGAGTGCAGATATTCCTGGTATACTCTAGAAGCACAATTGTTAAAAATGTTTCACCAATGGTGAACTGAGATAACATACCAGAAGAAGGGAATGCACTAGTGGGCACAGTCACTTCAATGATTGAGAAGCTTAGCAAAGCAGTAAATATAGGACAATAGAATTGGAAGTCTGCTGCCAACTGACATCAATTACTGGGAAAGACACAAAGGCTTAGGTTATTAGTCACCAATTTAAAGTGAAACATGAAAACCAGAGGGTCTTTTTTGGCACAATGTGTAGAAACTCTCATTTCCTACAGCTAAATATAAAAAGCAGAGGATCAAATATAAGAGATCAGAGACTCAAATATAAGGATAGCAGAGCTCTGGAAAAACTAAATTATCAGTCTCAGCAAATACTCTATGCCAAGCTTACCGTCCCAGTTAGGAAAGAGTGGGACCCATCTCCCCACCCCTCCCAGCTTTATTGAGCTAGAATTACATGTAACATTGTGTAAGTTTAAAATGCACAACATGATTTGAAATACATATGTATTACAAGTTGATTACCACAATAAAGTTAGTTAATGCACCCATCACTTCATGTATTTTTTTTCTTTTTGTGATGAGAACATTTAAGATCTACTTCTTAGCAACTTCCAGCAAATAATCATTAACTCTAGTCATTATGCTGTATATTAGAACCTCTGAACTTGTTCCTCTTATAGCTGGAAGTTAGTACCCTTTGGCCAACATCTCCCATTGTCCCTACCCCCACTAGCCCTAGACAATCACCAAGTTCTCTGTTTTTATGATTTTTTTTTTTTTAGGATTCTACATGTAAGTGAGATTATACAGTATTTATCATTCTCTGTCTGATTTATTTCACTTAGCACAATACCCTCCAGGTTCAACCATGTAGTTGCCAATGGCAGGATTTCCTTTATTTTATGGTTGAGTAATATTCCATTGTATATATACACCACATTTTTGTTACCCATTCATCCATCGACAGACGCTTATGTTGTATCTAGTTTTGGATATTGGAAATAATGCTGTAGTGAACATGGGGGTGCAGATATCTGTTCCAGATAGTGAATTCATTTCATTCTTATATAAATACTCAGAAGTGTTTGTGTGTGTGTATCTCCTTATATAGTTTTGATATTAACCTCTTATGAGATATATAATTTGCGATTATTTCTTCCATTCCATAGGTTGCCTCTTCAATTTATTGATCTTTTTTTTTTCTGTAGAGAAATTTTTAGTTCGATGTAGTCCCACAAATTTTTATGTTGCTTGTGATTTTGGTGTCATATCCAAAAATTCATTGCCCATACCAATGTCAAGGAGCTTTTTCCCTATGTTTTTTTCTAGGAGTTTTATTTCAGGTATTAGATTCAAGTCTTTAATCCATTTTGAGTTAATTTTGTTTATAGTCTAAAATATTGGTCCAGGTTCATATTTTTACATGTAGCTGTCCAATTTTTCCCAACACCATTTAATGAGGAGACCATCATTTCTGCATTGTGTATTCTTGGCCCCTTTGTCAGAAATTAATTGACTATACATGCATGGGTTTATTGGTATATGGATCTGTTTTTATGCCAGTATTATAATATTTGATTACCACAGCTTTGTACTATAATTTGAAATCAGGAATTTTGAAGCCTCCAGTTTTGTTCTTCTTTCTTAGGATTGCTTTGGACATTTGAGTTCTTTTGTGGTTCCATACAAATTTTAGGATTGTTTTTCTATTTTTGTGAAAAATGCCATTGGAATTTTGATAGGGATTGCACTGAATCTCTAGATCATTTTGGGTAGCATGGACATTTTATCAATATTAATTCTTCTGATATATGACCACAGAATAACTTTTTATTTATTTGTATCTTTAATTCTTTCATTAATGTCTTACAGTTTTCGGTGTACAGAGATTTTACCTCCTTGGTTAAATTAATCTCTAAGTATTATATTATTTTGATGCAATTGTAAATGGGACTGTTTTCTTTAGTTCTTTTTCAGATAGTTCTTTGTTAGTATATACAAACACAACTGATTTTTGTATTTGATTTTCTATCCTGCAATATTACTGAATTAATTTATTTGTTCTAACAGGTGTTTTTTTTGTGTGTGTGTGTGTGGAGATTTTAGGGTTTTCTACATGTAAGGTCATTTCATCTGCAAAAAAGAGACAATTTTACTTCTATACATATACATATATGTATACATATTTGAATGTCTTTTATTTCTTTTTCTAGCCTAATTGCTCTGGCTAGGACTTCCAGCACCGTGTTGAAGGGGGTGGTAAGTGGACATCTTTGCCTTGTTCTTGATCTTAGAGAAAAAGGTTTCAAAAAGTTGAGTGTGATATTAGCTGTGGGCTTGTTAGTATGTGGCTTTTATTATGTTAAGGTACATTCTTCTATGCAAAATTTGTTGAGAATTTATATCATGAAAGGATGTTGAATTTTGTCATGCTTTTTCTGCATATATTAAAATGGTTATATGATTTTTAACTTTCATTCCATCAGTGTGATGTATCACTTTGATTTGTGTATGTTGAACCTCCTTGCATCCTAGGGATAAATCCCACTTGTATTTTTTTTTTTAAATATACTATTAAATTTGGTTAGCTAGTATATTGTTTAGAATTTTTGCATTTATGTTTATCAGGGATATGGGCATGCAATTTTCTTTTCTTGTAGTGTCCTTGTGTCATTTGGAATCAGGGTAATGCTGGCCTCATAAAATGAGTTTAGGAGTGTTCTCTCCTCTTCTGTTTTTTGTGTTTTGTTTTTGTTTTTTTTGAATAGTTTGAGAAGAATGGTATTAATTTTTCTTTAAATGTTTGGCAGAAACTACCCACGAAGTCCTCTTGTCTTAGGCTTTTGTTGTTGTTGTTGTTTCTGTTGTTAGGAAGGTTTTGATTACTGCTTCTAGTTCCTTAGTCATTATTGATATGTTCATGTTTTGTATTTTTTCATGACTTAGTCTTGGTAGGTTGAATGTTTCTAGGTATTCATTTCTCCTAGGTTGTCCAATTTGTTGGTGTATAATTGTTCATAGTAGTCTCATGATCATTTGTATTTCTGTGGTATCCGTTGAAATGTTTCCTCTTTCATTTATAATTTTGTTTAAGTCTTCTCTTATTTCCTTGGTTAGTCTAGTTAAAGGTTTGTCAATTTTATTTTTTTTAAAAACAGCTAAAGTTTTTAAACTCTTTTTTGTTGTTTTCTTATTCTCTATTTCATTTATTTATAATCTAATCATTATTTTTCCCCTTTCTACTAATTTTGAGCTTAATTTATTTTTCATTTTCTAGTTCTTTGAGATGTAATGTTAGGTTGTTTGGGATTTTTTTCTTATTGTATGCACTTATAGCTATAATATTGCCTCTAAGAATTGTTTTTGCTGCATTCTATAAGTTTTGGTATGTTGTGTTTTCATTTATGTTTATTTCAAGATATATTTTTTATTTCCTTTATGATTTTTTTCTTTGATCCATTGGTTGTCCAGGAGTGTTTCTAGTTTCCAATTTTTTAAAAATTTCCAGCTTTCTTCCTGTTATTGATTTCTAATTTCATACAATCGTAGTAGGAAAAAGTACGTGATATAATTTCTATATTTTTGAATTTATTGAGACCTATTTTGTGTCCTAACAGACGATCCATCCTGTAGAATATTTCATGTATACTTGAAAAGAATGTGTATTCTGCTGCTGTGAATGGAATGTTCTATTTAAGTCTGTTAGGTCCATTTGGCTTATAGTATTGTCCAAATAAATTGTTTCCTTATTGATTTTTATATCTGGATGATACATTCATTTTGAGAGTGGGCTTCAAATATTGTGTTTCTATCTTTTTAGTTCTGTTAGTATTTTCATTATATAATTAGGTGGTCTGATTTTGGTTGCATAAATATGTACAACTGTTAGTTATATCATCTCATGGATCTCTTTATCATGATGCAATTACTCTTTTTATTTCTTGGATCATGTTTAGTTTAAAGTTTATTTTGTCTGATATTAGTAGAGTTATCCTTGCTTTATTTTAGTTCCATGTGCTTGGAATATCTTTTTCTATCTATTCATTCTCAGCCTATCTGTGTTAAATTTAAAGTCTGTCTGAGGCAGCATTTCTTTGGCTCTTGGTTTTGTTTTGTTTTTATTTTTTTAATGTTATGTTAATCACCATATATTACATCATTAGTTTTTGATGTAGTGTTCCATGATTCATTGTTTGTGCATAATACCCAGTGCTCCATGCAGAACGTGCCCTCTTTAATACCCATCACCAGGCTAACCCATCCCCCCACCTCCTCCCCTCTAGAACCCTCAGTTTGTTTTTCAGAGTCCATCATCTCTCATGGTTCGTCTCCCCCAAGATAGCAGGAGGGGAAGAATAAAGGGGGTTTTGTGTTGTTTTTAATCCAATTAGACATTCTTTGTCTTTTGATTGAAGAATTTTATTCATTTATGTTTAAAGTAATTATTGATAGGTAAGAACTTATTATTGGCATTTTGTTATTTGTTTTCCGATTGTTTTGTAGTTCCTTTCTTCCCCTCCATCTTTTGCTGTCCTCCTTTATGATTTGATGATTTTTTGTGGTGGTGTGGTTTGCCTCCTTTTTTGTAATCTTTTGTGTATTCACTATAGGTTTTTCCTTCTTATGGGATTTACATAAAATAGTTATGGCCCCCTGTTTTATGCTGGTAACAACTTAACTTTGATAGAATGTAGAAGCTATACTTTTATTATTCTGGCCTTTACATTTTAGGTTACTGTTGTTATAATTTCTCTTTTTTATATTGTGTAGCTAATAAATTATTATAGCTGCTTTTAATAAGTTTATTAACTTTTAAACTAGAGTTGCAAGTGATTAATGCACCACCAATACAATATTAGAAAATCTGACTTCGACTATATATTTATCTTTACCTTTCACATATTCATATATTTTTGGGATGTTAAAGATCATCCTTTCATGTCAGCTTGAAGAAGACCTATTAGCAAGTTTAGTTATGATGAACTCCAAGCTTTTCTGTTTGGGAAATTCTTTATCTCTCCTTCATTTCTGAAGGACAGTTTTGCTGGATGGAGTATTTTGGTTTATGGTTTTATTCTTTCAACATTTTGAATGTACTATCTCATTCTCTCTTGGCCTGCAAAATTTCTGTTGAGAAATCTTCTGATAATCTTATGGAGGTTCCCTTGTATGTGATGAATCACATTTTTCTTGCTGCTTTCAAAATTCTTTTTCTTTTGGCTTTTGACAATTTAATTATGTGTCTTGTGGCCCTTTTCAGGTTCAGACTATCCGGGGTCTTTTGGACCTCTTGAATCTGGGTAACCATTTTCTCCCCAAGTTTTTGATATTTTTAGCTATTATTTGTTTAAAATAGAATTTCTGTCCTTTTTTCTTTCTCTTCTCCTTATACAATTCCCATAATGTGTATTTTATTTCCTTTTATGGCATCCCATAAGCATTCTACCTTCCTTTTCATTTTTCTTTTCTTTTGCTTCTCTGACTGGATAATTTCAAATGATCTGTCTTCAAATTCACTGATTCTTCTACTTACTGAGTCTGGTATTGAATATCTCTATTGAATTCTTCAGTTTAGTCATTGTATTTTACAGCCCTAAGATTTTTGTTTGTTTGTTTTTGTTTTCTTTTTTTTTTAAGATTTATTTATTTATTTGAGAGAGCGAGAATGAGAGAGAGAGTACACGAGAGGGGTGAGGGCCAGAGGGAGAAGCAGGCTCCTCGCCGAGCAGGGAGCCCGATGTGGGACTCGATCCCGGGACTCCGGGATCATGACCTGAGCCGAAGGCAGTTGCTTAACCAACTGAGCCACCCAGGCGCCCTTGTTTTCATTTTAAATATTTTATGTATTTGACAGAGAGAGACACAGTGAGAGAGGGAACACAAGCAGGGGCAGAGGGAGAGGGAGAAGCAGGCTTCCCGCTGAGCAGGGAGCCCTACACGGGGCTCGATCCCAGGACCCTGAGATCATGACCTGAGCCGAAGGCAGAGGCTTAACATCTGAGCTACCCAGGCACCCCTAAGATTTTTTTTTAAGTGATGGTTTCTATTTCTTGTTTGAATTCATCGTTTTTTTCATTCATTGTTTTTCTATTTTGTTTAGTTGTCTGTGTGTTCTTGTAGTTTACTGAACTTTAAGAATATTATTCTGAATTCTTTGTCAGACCATTGTTCTCCATTTCTGAGGGTCAGTATTGGGGCTTTATTAGTTTCTTTTCTTGATGTCATGTTTACATGATTCTTCGTGATCCTTGTATTCTTGCACTGATATCTGTGCATTTGAAGAAGTAGTCCTCTCTTCCAGACTTTATAGGTTTGCTTTGGCGGGGAAAGACCTTCACCAGTCAGCTTGGTGTTCTGGACAGTTTAGCTGGTAGCATCTGCAAGCAAGTGGGGTTTTCTAACAGGGTCTCTAGTTGAGCAAGGCCACCACCTGTGCTCTGAGGTTAGTAGGGGGTGCCACTGGATGTGCTGTGCTCTGTTGTTAGGTGGACCCACTAACTGGTCTCAGCAATCATGTCTGTTTGGGTAGAGTCACAGGCTGTGTTCCCTGGCAAGGCAGTGCCACTTGTTGGATTCTGAATTAGCAGGGCTGTGGGCTGGGCTCAATATTTGCTCCTAGTCAGGTGGAGCTCCAGGCTGTGTTTTCTGACTGGAAGATGCCATTGAATGGACTCCACGGAGGGGCTTCATGGTCAGACAAGGACTTAGGTTGAGCTTTGTGATTGGAAGCTGCAAGCTGTGCTATGAATTTGGGTGGGGTCAGTGGCCGTACTCCATAATTAGAGAGGCTGATGGCTGTGTTCTGCTGTTAGGTGAGCTTGCTGATCTGGCTCTCTGTTTAGCCCTTCCTATATCCTGCAGTTGGATGGAGCTGGAGACTGCTCCTGATTGAGTGGGGTCATTGTCCAGGTTCTTTGATTGGGTGGGTTGCAGGCTAAGCTCTGTGATTGGATGAGGTCACTGACTGGACTTTCCGCTTAGATGAGGCTGCAGGCTATGTTCTGCAATATATTATGGCCATAGGCTGGGCTCTGCTCTTGGGTGAAACTTTCAGTGGGGCTCTGTGCCTGGGTGGTACTGTAAACTGCTCCAAGGCTGCCCGAGGTCACTGTGCTGGCTCCTTGGTCATGTAAAACCAGAGCTATGCTCAGCCATTGGTCAGGGCTACTGATTTCGTGCCTTGCCTGAGCAGAACTGTGGGGTGATATTTGCACCTACATGGGTTCTCTGGCCAGTCTTCCTAGTCAGGTGGGACCGGAGGCTATGCTTAGCAACTAGGTGAGGCTGTTGACTTACCTCACTGTTCAGGCAGGCCATAGGGTGTACTCTTTGGCTGCTGGGTGTCTATGGCCAGGTTTTCCAGTGGGGAAAGCCTGGAGTCAATGATTAGCAGTTGGGCAATGCTTTGAACTTGCTTCCTTGCCCAGTTGGGGCCACATAATGGGCTCTACAGCTGCTATGGCCTATTGTCTGGGGACCCAAATCAGGCAGAACTATAGATCAAGCACTCTAGGCAGATGGAGCCACTGGCTTGGCTCTGGAAATAAGAGCTGCTGGCTGGGATTTCTGGTTGGGTGCCACTGCAAGCAGTAATGTGACCAATGAACATCTGGTTCCTCACTGGTTCCCCCAGTGATCCCTGAGATGTGAAACCCAAGCGAGCTCCCAGAAAGCAACCTGCAAAGCTGGGGAAACTGAATGTCCACTTTGGTCCTTCTTTTTCCTACTAGAGGAACTGTATGCCCAAGGAGATTCTCTCAGTGTGGTACTGTATGGGACTGGTGGAGAGATGATGTGGTCAAAGTGCAGACTCTTCTTTTATCCTACTATAGTGGTCCTTCTTGGTCTTTGTGGTCCAGGGTGAATTTCAGCCTCACCCCTGGGTTTGGGAATTTTCACAGTGGTGTTTTATCTGTGGATAGTTGCTAGTTGGTCTTCTTATGAGGAGAGCCAAAATTGGGAATGACCTATTTTGTCATCCATAAGACATCACTGTCCCACTTCCCTCCAAAATCTTAAGATGAGAAATCTAGGTCAATACACTTGGAAAATTCTCATCCATAAATTCCTCTGTATTGGCTGAGTCTTCAAAAATAGTTTCTCTTCCATATTAAAGGTCAGTCTTTTCCCCTTGCTTAAAGACAGTACAAGGCTCTGTCTTGTAAGAAAATGCATATCCCACCCCCTCAGGATCTACTCTACCTCCAGTCCTGATCAAAGACTAAAAATTAGGGCTAAATACAATATAATCTAATATAATAGTGATTCAGATATGTGTTGGGCTTCCTGAAGAAAAAAGGGGATGCCATACCAAAGGAACTACAGGATTTATCTAACTAGCTTATGTTAGTTAATTTAATAGTACTGGCAGGAATATATGGGATTGGATCTTAAAAGAGCTGGATGAATGGCAAGCACTCTCCCATGATACAGGTAATACATTTTGGCAAGGATGAGAGAAGATACAGCTAACATGCTAGGTGGGCTCTTGAAAGTGTAAAGAAAATGATAGCTCTCAGTGAGATACAAATGCCAAAACTAAGATGCCAGATGGTAGAATAAAGGATAAAAGGAGTCAAAGAATTTGGCCTCTTAGATTGGATAAATTGAGTAAGGCTGGCAAACTAACTAGCTGACTATATTCTGCAAGACTGTGGAGGACATAGTGTTTTCCACAGTGATGAGAGAGACTTTCCCATTGTTGTGAATTCAGTGGCGACTGTCTTCGGAAGATCAGGACTGCTGGTACATAATACTGGAAAGAGAGCAGAGTTGTCATTGACAGCTGGGGACTTGAAACACCCCTGATAAAATGAGAAATATAGAATCCTGAAATAATACAGGTTAGATGGCATTGCTGCAAGGTCAGAGTGGCAGCTTGGGAGGCTGAGTCACATGGAAATATAGAGATGTTTGATTGAACATGGTAGGCTTAAGGAAACCATGAAGAAGTAGCTGACAAGGATCTTGCTCAATTTATAAAAAACAAAGGAATTAAAAAATGAATGATCAGGTGGTTGAGGGTTGTTCCCTCCATAACATGTCATCATCTCTTGCCCAGTTTAATAATATAAGCCAATTTTAAGTTCCACATTACACTGACTGAAAGAAAGGCCAGTTGCCTGGAAGGAACGGACTTGCAAGACCAAAGCAAATATACTGTGTTGTAATGATTCAGAGTCCTTATTCAAAGGGACCTACATCCATTTACTTGGATAACCATATACTGGGGAAAGGGAAATAACCAGATTTTTAGAGAACAGTAAGGCATAGGGTTTGAGTTGATGTTGATTCACAAGTGCCTGATCTCCTTGTTAGGGTAGAGTATATGGAGGCCAGGTAATAAAAAAAAAAAATCTTGAGTATACTGAATACATGAGCCCACCTACTAGACCTTTCTCTGGTCTTCAAATACATACTTAAAATGCAAAGACTACATTTAACTTCATTGTCTTGTGGAATAAATTACTGGAATGAAGAATACCAATTAGAAACCTCTGAAACTATTCCCAAAGCTGGCCAAGATGTTAAAAAAAATCAGATAGATCCTGTAAGGTGACAGGGGATGACCACAAACTACCACAAAAGCAGTAGCCCCAATTTCAGGTGCTTTACCAGATATAATGAAATTTTTATTTTATTTTTATTAACATATAATGTATTATTTGTTTCAGGGATGCAGGTCAGTGATTCATCAGTCTTACATAATTCACAGCGCTCACCATAGCACGTACCCTCCCCAATGTCCATCAGCCAACCACCCTATCCCTCCCACCCCCCTCCCCTCCATCCACCCTCAGTTTGTTTCTTGAGATTAAAAGAGTCTCTTATGGTTTGTCTCCCTCTCTGGTTTCTTCTTGTTTCATTTTTTTCTCTCTTCCCCTATGATCCTCTGCAAGGCAGAATTACAAACAAGACTATGCCAAGGCAAAAGGAAATAAGTAATAGTGATTCTGTCTTTACTAAACAATTTGATATTTTGTTCATCATGGATTTTTTGATTGATGATATTAAAAAATTGCATTGAAATATTATTTATCTTGATTATTGAATTTTTAACATTCCCTTAAATTTTGTGTCTGATGGAAGTGTCTTACCTCACTCTAGTCTTATTTTTGTATAACAGGGTTCAGGAACTTTGGTAAGCAGTCATTGTTCTGATGAATACATTATTTCTCATTTCTAATGGGAAGGAGAACCAGGAATTAACATTCACATGTGATAGACAAAAATTAACATTTAAATTTTTCTCCAAAGGCTATATTAATTTTCTTATCCTACATTATAAATACAGCCTGAAGGGAATTGGATAATCTTGGCAATCCATATGATATCACATTGGTCCTCTATTTCAATGTCATTATATTAAGCAGACGAAGAAGCAGAAGTGTTTATGTTGGTGGCCTTGTTAAGACACATATATTCTAGAGTGTGGGAAATAAACCCAGTGGAGATTCAGGGACTTCTTATATCAGTGAAGTTTGTAACAATTCAGTGACCTCATATATATGCCAGATCATTTCCACAGTAAAAGACAATTTATTACGTCTTTCATCTCACACCACTAAGAAGGAAAATACAGTCCTGGTAAACAAATGACATGGAAGGCCAACAGCTTTGAGTTGAACATGGAAAAAGGAAAGCATTCTGCAGGAGCTTCTGGCTAGAGGACAAGTAGCCCTGCTACATGAACTCCTTGCTTGAAGATCATACAGAAGTCTCTATAATATTAAAGTTGTCTATAGTAGGAATGAATCACCATGTAGAGTTATGGCATGACTCAAGTGGAGAATTATAATGTAGACCCTTTAGGGTTCTGGAGCAAGGCTTTGCCATCTGCAACAGAAAATTAACTTCTATTAGATTAACAGTTGTGACATGCTAGGGGTCTTGAAGAGACAGAGAATGTAAATGGAAATCAAGTAACCATGTGGAGCCGGGTTCTGCCAAACTCATCTAGTCATAGGTTGATCAAGCCCAATGGCAATACATCATTGCAGAATTATTCATGAACAGGGCCAGAGGGTACAAGTAAGCAACAAGCAGGTGGCTCAGACTCCTTATCATCTACCACTATTGCATTGGAATGTCTCATTTAGCATGCACCTATGGTGTATGGGGAATTCATTATGAATAGCTCATCAAAGAAGTAAAGGCTGAGCTTAAGTCACAGATGGGTTGGCTTTGTATGTTCACTAAAAATCAATGTGCTATGCTACAGACCAACATAAGGGTGGGCCTGAAATGCAAAGGTGAGGAGAAATTCTCCCAATGGGTATAAGTTTGAGCAGTACCCATCTAAGTGGAAGAAAAGTGGCTTGAGGTTAAAATATATGTGGGTTCATGGGCAGTGATGAATGAATGAGGATTGATTAGGGGTTTGGAAGGAGAAAAGATGGAGGATTGAGAGAAATATTTTTTGGAGGATGAGGTATATAGACGGGCCTATGGGAGGCACAAGGTATAGAAGAAAACCCCATGTCATACATGATAATTCCTGCCATCATAGAAGAAGCACTACAAAAAATCAAATTTACAGGATATCTTGGCCAGTGGACATCAGCCACCCACTTTGGCAAAGGGGGTAGCATAAATGGAATACTCACCAGTCACAGGGATGTTGATCAAGCCTGGGTTCAATTGAATGGGCTTCCCTTCAGTGAGACTGCTGTAGTGACTGCAACAATGTACCACTTTCCAGCAACAAAGAACGATGCTGAGCCATCAACAAGGCGCCTTCTCTCAGGAGGCCAACAAGCTATTTGGTAGCAAAGTGATTTGCCTGTACCCCTAGTACTGTAGGGCAGCAATTCATCTTAATTACATCAACACATGCTCCAGATATCAGGTATTGCCAGATATTGCCTTATCTACAGGGCCTCATCCAGCTCCATGTTACGAAGGTTTATAGATTATTTGTTTCCCAGAATAAAATTCTGCTTAATACTGTTTTGGATCAATGAACCCACTGTTCAGCATGCAGAATGTGACTGTGGGCATATGGCCACTGGGTCATTTGTCTTCTCATATACTATACCATTCAATTTTTTCAGCATGACTGAGCAATGGAATGGACATTTGAAAGTGTATCTGAAGCACTAGCTTAGAGATGAGGTCCTCTAATACTGCTATTCCATCCCCCAAAATGCAGCAAAGAATTTAAATCAGTTACTATAATATGATATTATGTATCCAATAATAATTCACGCATTTGAGAATAAAGGGGAAGGAATGGCCCCATATAACATTATTCCCAATAACCCACGTGGGGAATTTGTATTTTCCATCATTTCATCCCCATAACTTTGGACCCTGAAGCTATAGAGGTTCTGATTTCCAAAGGGGAATGCTTCCACTAGGGAAATGGTAAGTGTCCCATTACACTTTAAGCTATGGCTGTTACCTCATTGCTTTGAGTTTCTTTGCTAAAAGACCAGCAAGCATAGAAAGAGGCATTAGGGAAAGTAGGGAAATTGATGCTCATCACCAGGAGGAGACAAGGCTGGTGCTATATAATGTGTACAATTGGGAAGGATATGTTTCACACTCTGGGGAGATAGTAGGCCGTCTCATAGTACTCCTTCATTCAATTTTGAGAGTAAATGGGCAACTGCCTGAGTATGCATAATACTGAGGACTCTTTCTCATAAGGGGTGAGGGTCTAAATCACCAAAGAAGCCACTCTTATTGGCAGGAATTAATCTAGAATGGGTGATAGAAGAGGGAAATAATGAATATCAGTTGTGGTTCCCTATAGCAGCAGGTGCTGGAGTTCCTTCCACCAGCTTTCTTATTCTAAAATTTCCTAGAAGAGACAAACTTGAAACTTGAAGTAACTGTACCCAGGTAGGGTACATTTACCCTCTGAGTTAAGTGAATCTGAGTGGCACAAGGAGGGGATAGTAGTGGATAGTATGGTGCATTACTCAGATTCCTTTTCAGGAATGAGACATACTATCTCTGTTGCCAGGAAGAATTGCTGCTAAAGGCAAAGAATATCTCAAAATTACCCTCAGCTTGAGTCCATTGATTGGTTGAAGTGGGAGTACAAAGCCTAGCCCCCTTGCCTTAAATGGGGACAGCTCTGAAGGGACATCCAAGATCCACAGCATCCAAATGGATTAACTGAATCTGTCGAAACTGTGCAACAGCTTAATTTTTCCCTCTGCTCAATCTGATGCCCTTCAAACACTCCTAGCTATTGCTCTGAGACCACACCCCGGTAAATTTCCTACTTGCAAATCTCTGATGCTCAGTCTGTTCTCTGGGGAAATTGACCTAAAATAGGATTTCTTCAAATTGCAGGATTCATTTAATGTAAAATAATTTAAAAAGAAGTTTTGCACATAAATGTTGAAAAGTAAATCTATTGCATAAAGTAAACTTCTCTTATGTACTTCTTGCTCTGACTTTTTCTGCATTACTTTTTCTGCTTCTATTTTCCTTTTGCCAATTCAATTAACTTCAAACATCATGGAAAAAAATACAACTTAAAAGATTGTTTTTCTCCCCCCCCCACCCAACCTCAGTCTCATCACTAACCAGTCATGTGAAATTGGATGAATTAAGTTTCTTTGGGTAAGAGTTGATTCACTTATTAGTTGGGATTGTACTAGGTGATTGATCTTTAAAGCATCTTGGAACTTTGCAAGCTAAAGAGTCTCCTTTTCACTATGTTTTACACTTTATTTATTTATTTATTTATTTATTTATTTGGCAGGGAGATACAGAGAGAGAACAAGTAGGCAGAGAGGCAGGCAGAGGGAGAGGGAGAAGCAGGCTCCCTGCCAAGCAGGGAGCCTGACGTGGGGCTCGATCCCCGGACCCTGGGATCATGACCCGAGCCGAAGGCAGCCGCTTAACCAACTGAGCCACTGTTATTGCAATTTGGGTTACAGAGTTACTGCGTACAAAGGGAAAATACTAAACAAATGTTTGAACCTCATGGGGTAGGGGTTTGGTCATTCTAAAAATAGGTGTAACCTGTATAAACATTGTTTACTAATGCTAATGAAACAAAAGTAAGATTTCCCATGGCAGACGACTTGCTACAGGCCATGTAAAAATAATGCAAATAATTTATTATATTCTTCAAGCATCTGTAGTATTTGTGATGTGAGAATCTGTAGACAGGATTGAATTCATGATTCCTTCAGCAGCTACTCACTGAGTGCCTATTTGTGGCCAGACTACACTAGGCCCTGGGGATATAGAGATTAATAAAATAAGATCCTAATTCTTGAACAGCTCAGAGCCTAGTGGGAGAAACTGACATATACACAAATATTACAGTACAAAAGATCTGCTATAATAGAGTATAAACAGAATGCAGCTGATGAATTTTGTTATGATTTTATGTGGACAAGATACATTCCTTCTATAAAGATTGACTGTCAATCAGTTTGAGTACCTCTGCTTTATAACAAAGGCAAACCTGATTACTCTACCATAAGTGCATAAGTCGGCAAGGCACCTCTTAGCTACAGCAAGTAACAATTGCTACAATTGTTGTAGCTATTTACATCAGCTCTGTAGGACATTTTCTTCCTCTTCTAAATCAATGCACAATGTAGTCTCTCTGGTAACTAAAAAATAGAAGCTTACTGAAGTCAACAATTCTACCATTTTCTGAATTCAGAGCTTTCTGGAGAGCTAATGCAGGGGACTTGAACGGTGGTAGGTGATGGGGCTGAGTCTGAGGAGGGGATGGGACAGTCTAGCAAACTGGGGAGTACTTTTGAGAAAAATGACAGAGGAGAGGAAGGATTCTAAAGGGTAATAGAAGCCAGTGTATCCTAGTGCAGCAAAAAACCCTGATAGGTCATCCAAACTGAGACAATTTTGAGAGTGAAAGCTGGTATAATAATAATAATAATAATAATAATAATAATAATAATAAAATTCACATTTTGAAATATTTATTTACAGATCGACCAATTGGCTTCATAATATTGGTTGATTCTTCAAATAATTTTATTAAAAAATTATGTACACCTTTCTAAAAGATAAAAATAATATATACTAGGTATATTAAATCCAAGTTTAAAAATCTTTATATTGATTATCTGTATATTAAAAATAAGGAGAATACTCAGTTGGTTGGGCGACTGCCTTCGGCTCAGGTCATGATCCCAGAGTCCTGGGATTGAGTCCTGCATCGGGCTCCCAGCTCGGTGGGGTGCCTGCTTCTCCCTCTGACCCTCTCCCCTCTCATGCTGTTTCTCTCTCTCTCAAATAAATAAATAAAATCTTTAAAAAAAATAAAAATAAGGAGAATAATTGTTCTTAGTACATAATCATATACTTTAATTCATTTCATTCTTGAATCCTAAATTATTGACATTTTTCTGAAAATGCATTTTTAATGATTATTAATTACTTGATTAAAATTCCCAGTTGTCATACCTTCAAGTGACTTCTCTCTAAACTATGATATGTCTAATTGAAGAAATACTCTTTCTGTGGTACTGAGGTACACACAAACCTGATGAGCATTCTGCCAAACGGAGGCTATTCTCAAATTCTAAGCCTTCTCACACAGAAATTTGTGATTATTTCAGACTAAATATTTTCACAGGTAGTATCTTTTTATCACCAATCAAAAGCCCTTTCTTCAAAATATATTTTTAAAGATAAGACTTGTCAAATTATGTCTTTACTATTTGTAATTCATCTAAATGGTTTGTCAAATTCACATACATGATATCTTAGGCAATCTCAATTTTATTTCACTTAGGCTCAACATATAAATTTTCAAATGAAAAAATTGAAGCTCCATCCATCATTTTTATGAATTGATATATTCTGAAGCACAAAAACAGAATTTTCAAAATTAAATTGTATATACTTTTTGTATTCTCATTATTTAATGCGTTTAGTGCCTCATTTGTTTGGGTCGGGATAAATTTTAATGTCGATCTCCCTGCAAGCTTTTGTTCAGTAATTTCAGTTTGCTAAAAGATTTAAAGTTGGAGATTTTTGGTGATGTGTTATCTAAGTCCATTGGAACTCCTATAACAAAAATATTGTAGACTAGGTACCTTAAACAACAAATTTTCATTACTCACAGTTCTGGAGGCTGGGAAGTCCAAGATTAAGACATCAACAGATTTAGTGTCTGCTGAGAACCTGCTTTATACTTCGTCAATACCTGTTTTCTCAATGTATCCTCACATAGCAGAAAGGGTAAGGGAGCTCTTTTATAAGGGCACTAATTCCATTCATGAAAGTTCCACCCTCATGATCTAATTACCACCTAAAATCTTTGCCTCAAAATACTATCACTTTGGGGCTTAAGATTTCAGCATATGGATTTTGGGGGGAACACACACATTTAGACCCTAACATTCATTTATTGTGTAATTAGAAGTAAGAATTGACTTGAAAAAAGTACAACTAAAATCCAGAAGCTTCAGTTATAAACACATGTAATGCCATTGTAGGAAAATTAGAGTGAATTATAAAGTCATTGTTCAAATGTTCCCACATTCTAAAATCTGATTGATGCTGGGCAGCAGAGAGCGAGCACACAATTCCTTCTAAGTTCATGTCTGCTTGATCGTTTTTTTTTTATTTAGTAAGAATATTTTCCCCTGATAAACTATGGTCATCCTAAATTTGAATTCACATAATAATCACAAAACTAATAAATACATCTTCAATTTGAACTTTTTAAATGAATTTATAATAACATTAAAATACTATAATATTTTAATCTTCGAATGAACTTTATCAAAAGCCATCCAAGTACTCCTCCCCCCATTCTCCCACACCCACGAGTCATGTTAGAATCTGTGAAGCATAAGTGGTGCCAACAGAAAAAGGAAGAACTTTTTTTTTTAAAGATTTTATTTATTTATTTGACAGAGAGACATAGCGAGAGAGGGAACACAAGCAGAGGGACTGGTAGAGGGAGAAGCAGGCTTCCCGCCGAGCAGGGAGCCCGATGCGGGGCTCGATCCCAGGACTCTGGAATCATGACCTGAGCCGAAGGCAGACGCTTAATGACTGAACCACCCAGATGCCCCAAGGAAGAACTTCTAATATCTAGTCTATAATACTCATTGATGGTATCCTTAGAATCCAGTCATACATGGCTCTGCCTCTATTCCTTCTGTGTGTGGTCAGAGACAGCTACTGGTGTGCTGCAATCAGCTCTTACCTACTTGCTGAGACAGATGTGTACATCTCTTCCCAACTCCACATTCACTGATTTCAATTTGAGAGCTTGAAATTGTCCTTGGTGGGACTATTTACATCATAGAAATTGGCAATTACTACAAGTTAGATTTCCCCACCTTTCCACCCTACCAGTAGCGCTGGTTGTTAAATGTTCACCAGCATATGATTGCTAGAAACCCTAACATGAATCCTTTCTGGACACGGCATGCCTCTCTTCCTTGCTGAACAGTTTCCACTTGAAAAGGATTCTTCAATAGAGTCGTTCATGGTCAAGTTGAACCACTGGTGCTGGTCTGGCTAGGACAATCCTAGTAAACACCCGCTGTGCCAGTGTCCTGTGCTGTTTAGCACTTAAACCTGAAAAAAATCACCTTGAATTAAATATAAATTACAAATATACAAAATTAATGGTTGCATTAAAATTAGGATGGGTTTGGTAGAACTTCAATTTTTGCTTGCAGCTTCTACCTTGATCTTGCCTAATGGTATGGAAAGCACATATGCTGTGATCAGGATTCTTTCTGGATATGTGATTAAATACAAAAGATGACCAGCAATACCCAGTGTTCTCTTCCTGAACCCTCCCCCACACCATCATTTATACCTCTCTTTCAAGGACAGCATGCCAAGTATTCTTTTATAATAAAATCAATGTAGTCACACATGAGCAGGTTTAGGTTTAGCTAACTTCAGTTGGGTGTGTGTGATAGGGAAGAAAGAATTCCATATTGCCGACACTGCTGGATACTTGGTATATTAGTGTCCTATTTTACAAATACCAGTTTAGGCAGGAAGTGAAGCAGAGTACAGTATCAATTTCTTAGAAATTATCCCAGTTGAGAAAATATTTTGTAGTCTCCCTGAGACTGAATTTATCAGAGGGCTGAAACTCAGCTTTTGAGTGATTAGGTACCAGTTGTTTTTGCACTACAATTAAATGCTATGTGCATAATATATAAATGCTATGTTCTATAGCCAAATGTTCTTATATCCTACTAGCCAGGGAGGATGGGCTCAAGATAATATTTTCATAAAGTACACACTAGTTAATTAAAGTTTATGTAGCATATCTAAAGAATAATCATGGGGCGCCTGGGTGGCTCAGATGGTTAAGAGTCTGCCTTCGGCTCAAGTCATGACCCCACGGTCCTGGGATCGAGCCCCACATTGGGCTCCCTGCTCAGCGGGAAGCCTGCTTCTCCCTCTCCCTCTGCTTCTCCCCCTGCTCATGCTCTCTCTCTCTCTATTTCTGTGTCTCAAATGAATAAATAAAATCTTTTAAAAAAAGAATAATCAGGTATTTAAAAATAAAGTATTAACCAAGGTGTATTAGCTTTTTATGACTGTAGTAATAAATTATTATAAATGTAGAAGTAGAAAACATTATTAAATTATTATTTCATAGCTCTATAGGTGAGAAGGTCTGACGTAGGTCTCGATGGGCTAAAAATCAAGGTGTTAGCAGGGCTACAGTATTTTCTGCAGCCTTCTGGGAACAATTGTTACCTTGCTTTTTGTAGCTTCTAGAGGCCACCTGCATTTCTTGGCCCATGGTCTCTTTCTCCAGGCTCAAAGCCAACAGTGTTGTGTCTTTCTGACCAGCCTTCGACAGTCACATCTCTCTTTCAAGCTCTCTGACCATACCTCTGAAAAATTGTCCTATTTTACGGACCCATTTTAAGGACACATCTGGGTAATTCAGGGTAATCACCCTATGTCTATGCCTCAGCCTAATTACATCTGCAAAGTCCTTTTCCCATGTAGGTACCAATATTCACAGGTCACTGGTATTAAGATGTTCATTGTCTCAAGTGGGGTTTGCATTAGTCTTCCTACCACATAAAGTGATACTTCCCACAAAGAATATACTGTGTTCTTGAGGCTCCTGGCTGGCTCAATTGGTGGAACACGTGACTCTTGATCTTGGGGTCATGAGTTCGGGTGTCGCTTTGGGTTTAGAGATTACTTTAAAAAAATCTTTAAAAAAAAAGGTTATGCCATGTTCTTAAGAAAAGATCTAGAGCTCATTCTTCTTTCATTACTTGAAGAAATAAAAAAACTATCTAAATTTAAAATAATTTTTCAGAATAATTAATCATAAATGAAAGTATCAATGTTTGTTTTTGTGTTTGCATGCATCAGGTACTAAATTCCTACATAAAATTAAGAAGAATCTATCTAGCTAGTTAAAAGATTCAAAACTGGGTAATTCATTTCTGCAATTCCTTGAAACTTCTGTTCATGGTGGCCAGATGTCTATTATTTGGTTAGGAATTAATAGTGTAATTGTTTAAAAAAGAAAAAAAAAAGAAAGTTTGCTGTCCAAGCCCACACATGTGGCTCAGGTGCATTTTAACAGCTTTGCCCTTAGTCTCTTTAATTGGAGCCAGGATTCTGAATGTGTACGCATTCCCCCCATCCCTTACCCCCCACCAGAGGCTCATGCCCACTCAGGTAAATGAAAGAAATAATCATTGAATGGAACTTGATTTTTTTTTAAAATATTTTTAAAGTTTATTTATTTTGAGAGAGAGAGAGAGCATGCATGTGTACAAACTAGGGAGAGGGTAAGAGGGAGAGGGAGAAGCAGATTCCCCTCTGTGCTGGAAGCCGATATGTACTTGTTCCCAGGACCTCAGGATAATGACCTACCTTTTTGTGGGGGGACACAGTTCAACATGTAACAATCCTATTTTATAAAAAGTCTGGTTCTCTTTTAAGGCTTAAAGAAATGATGAACTTTTTCTATCTCATTCTTTAATGGATCAAGAATTAGTCTAAATTTACTAAATCTAAATCTATGTTTACACTGGTTTACCACTTCACTTTTCTGATTATTATATTTTTTAAAAGTTTGGATATGGTTTTAGAGAACTGATAAAGTTAAATATTTTAAAGTCTGTGTTGCGAAGGAATGGTATATATATTCAATAAAAGAATGAAGATACTGACAAATGGGGCAGATTGTATAATTTGTCTTTTAATCTCAATTCCAATTCAAATAAGTAACTATCATCTATTCTACTTATCTAAGTAATTAAAAAAATAGGCATCATTTTAGTGTTGTTCAGCCTGCTCCATGAACCTGATAATATACTAATCCTAAAAAAATACATATACATGCATATGATTGCCTCAAATAGCTTATGGAACAAGGCAAGATATGAGTGGATAAATAAATAAAAGGCATGTACATGTTGAAAAGTCATCTTTCTTAATTTTAAGCAACACACAAGGCATGATAGATTCCTATTTGAGAAAACTAAGCCAAGATGTGACACTTAAAATTGACCATAGATTCTATTTTTTTGGAAATGAACATATGCAGCAATGCTCCCAAATTAGGAAGTTGCCTGTGCAAAAATATTCTAAATCCTCACCAAGCAAATTTTATAAAGAGTTTCAGAGAAAGAAAAATCCATACAGTTTTATCACTTGATCAGAGTACTTTGTATTATGTTGGAAAAATAGATTCATTATTTATATTGTATAATTTTCTACTTATATATAAATGTGTTTTTTCTTCAAGCTGCCACAAGTCATTTTTAAAGTGAGACAGTGATCAAATTAAATAAATAAATAGGCTCCCTGTCCAGCATAGTCTCCAGGATTACATGACAAGACAGCAAGCCTAGTAGTCAGCATTCCTAGGTACACCATGCAACTATTTCTTTGAGCCTTGCCTCTTGCCAAGGCACTGTCATAGAGTAAACCACACATCCTGGTTTGCCCTGGACAATCCAGTGAACACGTGTTGTATTCATTTGTATACTACTTTCCTGAGTTGCTTATTTTGTAATGAAGTATGAATTACAAATAAATAAATTAAAATAAGACAGAATAGGTTTGGTAGACTTTCAGCCAACTTCTGCCAAGTTTTGTCTACTCATGTGTGAAGCAACAGTCAGGGTTCTTCTTTAACATGTAATTGAATAGAAAACATCAGCAATAACCCATTATTTTTTTGTGACTCCTCCCAAACATAAAACACTGTCTTCAAGGACATAATATAGGTTCTTGCTGATGCTAACAAAATGCACTTTGACATTGTGGGCTTCAGTCAGCTAACTCCTTCTGACTATGAATGGTGGTAGGAAAAAAAATTACACACCATCACAGTAGCAGTGAGATATTTATATTTATGGGCAATAGTCTTAGAATTTTTTTTTCTTACTAGAGTATCAGGATATTACATAAAAACTCATGTGCATACTAAATCAATTCTGTATTTCAGCAAGAATACATTCTAAAAACTGTTTTTTCACTAAGAGGAAAGGGATAGTTTTTAAGGAAAGAACTCACAGCATAACCCTCTTGGTCATGACTAATTTGTCTACATGTTCAATCATCCAACAAAAAAATTGAGAAACAAGGGGACCATATAAAATGGCATACAATAACATATCAGCAGAATTTGAAAAAATCAGACAGAATAAGGGACCCCCAAGGGCAACAAAAGCTATTTGGCTGCTTGACTAATTATATGCACTAATAGATTTCTATTGGGTCCTCTGGTTTTTAAGAGTTCATTTAATTGTGGGATCAAATTGAAGGTATTTCTCAACTCTTCTTATGGCCAACCATATATGCAGAAATACAACAAAATCAGGAATGAGGAAACTTAAATTCAGATTCTTCACTTTCTAGTTTCCTTTAAATATTCTGAGCTTCACTTTCATTACCTATAAAATGGAGATGATAATAATAATTTAACCAAAGAAGAACCTGTTCTGAGTATGATCATGGGAAAAGTAATTACGAAATGTAAAGAATTATATAATACAAATATTAATCCAAATTAATTTGAACTGTATCTTCAAATCAATCATAGTGCTTTTAATTTAATATATGAATAAATTTCATTCTATTGTGGATTATATAAAACTACCACATTTATTTTTAAAAATACAACTATCATCCCTCACCAATATTTTTTGTGAACTTTATTTTTTAGAGCCCTTTTAGCTTCATTGCAAAATTGAGCAGAAGGCACAGAGATCTCCCATAAACCACCTGCCCTTCACGCATGCATGGTCTCCCCCACTATCAACATCCCTCACCAGAGTGGTACATTTGTTACAATCAATAACCCTACATTATTGACACATCATTATTATTCAAATTCTATAGTTTACATTGGGGTTCACTCTTTTTTTTTTAAAGATTTTATTTATTTATTTGAGAGAGAGAGAATGAGAGATAGAGAGCACGAGAGGGAAGAGGGCCAGAGGGAGAAGCAGACTCCCCGCTGAGCAGGGAGCCCGATGCGGGACTGGAGCCCGATGTGGGACTCGATCACTGGACTCCAGGATCATGACCTGAGCTGAAGGCAGTCGCTTAACCAACTGAGCCACCCAGGTGCCTGGGGTTCACTCTTGATGTGGTATATTCTATCAGTTTGCATGAATTTATAATGATGTATCTACCATTACAGTATCATACAGAAAAATTTTATTGCCTTAAAAATCCTCTGTGCACCACCTATTCATCATTTCTTATCCTCTAACCCCTCGTGATCACTGACCTCTTAACTGTCTCCATAGTTTTGCCTTTTACAGAATGTCTTATAATTGTAATGACAGTACGTAGATTTTTCCGATTGGCTTCTTTCATGTAGTAATGTGCATTTAAGTTTCTTCCATGTCTTTTTGTGGCTTGGTAGCTCATTTCCCTTTTTTTTTTTTAAGAATTATTTCACAGATTTAGTTAAGTTGTAGGATGCAAAACAACATACAGAAATCAGTGTTAGCTAATTTCTTTTTAATGCTGTATAATATTCCATTGTTTGGACATACCACACTTTATTCAATCACCTACTGAAGGACATCTTGTTGCTTCCAAGTTTTGGCAGTTATGAATAAAACTGCTGTAAACACCCATGTGGAGGTTTTTGTGTAGACATAAGATTTCACTAGTCCTGGGTAAATACCAAGTAGTGTGATTGCTGGCTTCTATAAGAGTATATTTAATTTTATAAGAAATTGCTGAACTGCCTTCCAAACTGGCTGTACATCTGGCATTCCCACCAATAATAAATGATAGTTTCTGTTGCTCCATATTCTCACCAACATTTAGTGTTGTCAATGTTAATTGATTTTGGCCATTCTAATAGGTGTATAGTGGTATCTTGTTTTAATTTGTATTTCTCTGATGGCATATGATGTGGAGATTCTTTTCATATGCTTGTTTGCCAATTTGTCTATCTTCTTTGGTGTGATGTTTGTTAAGGTCTTTGACTCATGTTTTAATCAGGCTGCTTGATTTTTTATTGTTGTTTTAAGAATTCTTTATATATTTTGGATAACAACCTGTTATCAGATATGACTTTTGCAAGTATTTCCTCCTGAACTTATCTTTTCATTCTCTCAGTAATGTCTCTCACAAAGCAGAAATGTCTAATTTTAAAGAAATTCAGCTTATGATTGATTTTCTTTATGTATTATGTTTTTTTTTTTGATGTATCTAAAAAGTCATCACTATACCCAAGGTCATTTAATTTTCTCCTATGTTATATTGTAGGAGTTTCATAGTTTTATTTTTTATGCTTATGTCTGTAATGTGTTTCAAATTAATTTTTGGAAAGGATGTAAGGTTTGTGTCTAGATTCATTTTTTTTTTAAGCTTCTCCACAGGTTTTAATTAGACTAGGTATAAGTAAAACATATTTTAATTACTTTCCTACATAATCTGACCTAAAATTAAGCAGTATATATAACTATGTAGAGATTATTATAATTAAAACCCTAACACATAGGAAACATTTTATTTCAAAGCTACTACTATGATATAACTCTAAAAATGAAATATGACAATTCATAATATGTGAGATATTTGAAAATAACATTAATGATCCATGTTAATTGCAACATTCTAACAATATAATTTAAAACATACAATTAGTTTATTCTAACAAATGGGGAAAATAACTGTCCACTAATCCTCTCAGAATATTTTCCATGTTTTTTAAATCATTTAGAGATATCAAAACATCCTTAATAAGGGAATGTAAACAAAGGGACTAAACAGAGCTAGTTAATGTCATCTGAACAGATGTATAAGCCCTTTCATGCAAAAGAACTCTAAGTTTCTACAAGGTAGAGACTGTTATCTTATTTATTGTTGTATGTTGAATGCAGTATTATTTGTTAAAAGAATCAATTAAGAATTAAAACTAATTAATCAATGTTAACTACTTATTATCAACTAACTATTCTATATGATACTATAATGGTAGTACATGTCATTATACATTTGTCCAAACCCATAGAATGCACAGTACCAAGACTGTCTTAGTTCCATTGTATTGTCATTGCTCAGTTGTCAAAGATCAATTAACTATATTCATATGGATCTGTTTTTGAGTTTGTTAGTCTGTTCCATGAATTTGTTTATTCTTTTATCAATATTTTCTGTCTTCATGATTATACCTTTATAGTAAGACTGGAATTTGGGGGTGTGTCAGTTTTTTAATTTTGTTTTTCTCTTTCAATATTGCATTGGCCAGTCTGGAGCTTTTGTCTCTCCCTGTAAACTTTACATTCAGTTTGTTGATGTTCACAAAATAACTTACTGGGATTTTGAATGGGATTGCTTTGAATTTATAAAGTTGAGAACTTACATATTAATAATTTTGAGTCTTCCTATCCATGAACATAAAATATTGCTCCACTTATTTAATTCTTTGAGTTCTTTTACTAGGGTTTTGTAGTTTTCTTCATATAGGCCATACATGTATTTTATTAGATTTAAATATAAGAATTTCTCTATTTTTGCAGTGATAATATAAATGGCATTATATTTTTCATTTCAAATTAACCTGTTCATTGCTGATATATAAGCAAGAAATTGATTTTTCTATATTAATCTTGTGTCTTGCAGCATTGCTATAATCACTTTTTAGCTCGAGAGTTTTAAAAATCACTTATTTTGGACTTTCTGCATAGATAATAATTTCACCTGAAAACAAAGACAGTTTTATTTTTTCCTTTCCAATCGGCTCACATGTAATTTCTTTTTCTTACTGGATTCTCTAGTACTTACAGTATGATGTTGAAAAGCAGTAGTAACAGGGAACATTCTTGCCTTGTTTGTGATCTTAGTGGGAAAGTTTATACTTTATAAAATTAGGTGTTAGCGGTAGGTTTTTCTAGATATTCTTTATTGAGTTGGAAGAAGCTTCCCTCTATTCCTAGCTTACTGAGAGTTTTTATCCTGAATGGGTATTGAACTTTGTCAAATGTTTTTCTGCATATATTGATATAATCATGCAATTTTTCTTCTTTAGCCTGATGATGTGATGGTTCACATTAATTGATTTTCAAATGTTGAATCAGCCTTGCATACCTGAAATAAATCTTACTTGATTATGGTGTATAATTATTATATACTTTGTTGCATTTGATTTGCTAATATTTTGGTGAAGATCCCTCCATCTATGTTAACAAGAGATATTGGCCTGTAGTTTTGTTTTCTTGTAATGTTTTTGTCTAAATTGGTATTAGGGTATTGCTGGCTTCATAGGATGAATTAGGAAGTAATCTCTTTGCTTTCGTCCTTTGAAAGATTGGAGAAAATTGGTTTAAATTTTATCCTTAAATATTTGGTAGAATTCACTAGTGAAAACGTTTGAAACTAGTGCTTTCTGTTTTGGAAGGTGTTACTTATTTAAATCAATTTCTTCAATAGATATAAGCCTATTCAGATTATTCTTTTTTTTAATTTTTAATTTTATTTATTTTTAGAGAGAGCGGGGAGAGGGGCAAAGGGAGAGGGATAGGGAAAGAAACTTTTTTTTTTTAAAGATTTTATTTATTTATTTGAGAGAGAGAGAGAACACAGAAGGAGGTGGGCGTAGAGGGAGAAGAAGATTCCCTGTTGAGCAGGGAACCAGGGCGAGCTGGATGCCAGGACCCCCAATATCATGACTTGAGCCAAAGGCAGATGCTTAACTGACTGAGCCACCCAGGCACCCCCAGACTGTCTATACTTGTGTGAGTTTTAGCAAATTGTGTCTTTCAAGGAATTGGTCCATTTCATCTAGGTTATCAAATTTGTGGGCATAGAGTATTCATAGTATTCCCTTATTATCCTTTTTATGTCCATGGGATCTGTAAGGCTGTCCCTTTCATTTTTGAGAGTAGTAATTTGTGTCCTCTTTTTTTCTTATTTAGCCTAGCTAGGGGCTTATTGATTTTTGTATCTTTTCATAGAACCAGCTCTTTATTCCATTGATTTTCTTTACTAATTTTATATTTTCTGTTTCATTGATTTCTATTTTAATTTCTTCTTATTTCTTTTCTTCTGCTTACTTTGGATTTAATATGCTCTTCTTTTTCTAGTTTTTAAAGTAGATTGCCAGGAATGGCCAGCAATCCCTATACCAACAGATGAAAGATGACTCCAAACTTTTCGGTGAAAGAGAGGAGAAGGCAAGGGGGTCAACACTCAGAGACCAAGACCCTTTGCTCTTCTTTGCTCCCGCTTTTATTGGTCCTTCAGGATAATCACAAATCCTTATCACTGTTTCTCAAGCAGGCATGACAAGAGGTCTTACTGAAACTGAGAGGATTTATGGGAAAGATAAAATATGCTAATCTACGTGTTCTACTAAACATAGCCTAAGGGACAATGCATACATTCTTAGATCACAGGGCTGTTGTTTGGGCTGAGAAAGCTTCCCGGAAGGTAACTCCCTGAGGCATTCCAACGCAGAGTGGTCATGCAGGGCCCAGCGTTCCAAAGGCCCACACCCTTCTCCGAAAACCTCCCTGCCCTAAGTGGCCTCTGTTACATTTTAACAAGCCAGGTGTGGCTGATTTCATGTTCTGCATTGACCCCAACAGTGGATGATTAGGTTATTGATTTTAGATCTTCTTTACTAACATATATTCAGTGCTAAAAATATCCCTCTATGCACTGCTTTTGCTGTATCCCACAATTATAAGTTGTGTTTCTACTCTCATTTAAAGTACTTTAAATTTTTTCTTGAGTTTTTTTGACCCTTGCATTAAAGTGTGTTGTTTAATCTCCACTTATTTGATTGTTTTCCAGCTATCTTTCTGTTACTGATTTCCGGTTTAATTCCATTGTGGTATGTTAGCAGACACTGTATAATTTCTATTCTTTTAAATTTGTTAAAATGTGTGTTATGGCTCAGAATGTGGTCTATCTTTGTGGATGTTCTATGAGCTTCAGAAGAATTTGTATTCTGCTACTCTTGGTTGAAAGAGTCTATAGATGTCCATTATATCCAGTTTGTTTTGGTGTTACTGAGTTCAGTATGTCTGGACTGATTTTTTTGACTGCTGGATCTTGTGCATTTCTGAGAGGGGGTGTTGAAGTCTCCAGCCATGATAGTTCTATTCATCTATTTTGCTTTGCAATTTTATTAGTTTTTGCCTCATGTAGTTTGATGTTTTATTGTTGGGCATATACATGTAAAGATTTTTTATATCTTTTGGGGAATTGATCCTTTTACAACTGTGTAATTCCCTTCTTCATTCCCCCATAACTCTCCTTGCTTTGAAGTTTACTTTGCCTTTAATATAGCCCCTCCCACTTTCTTTTGATTAATGGTTAGCATAGTTTTTCTTTCTCCATCCATTTACTTTATCTTTATTTACTTATTTTTATTTAAATTTTGTTAGGTAACACACATTGCAATATTGCTTTCTGGAGTTGAATTCAGTGATTCATCACTTACATGTAATCCCCAGTGCTCATCACAAGTGCCCTCTTTATTTTATTTTTTATTTTTATTTTTTAAAGATTTTATTTATTTATTTGACAGAGAGACAGCGAGAGAGAGAACACAAGCAAGGGGGAGTGGGAGAGGGAGAAGCAGGCTTCCCGCGGAGCAGGGAGCCCGATGAGGGGCTCGATCCCAGGACCCTGGTATCATGACCTGAGCCGAAGGCAAACACTTAACGACTGAGCAACCCAGGTGCCCCACAAGTACCCTCTTTAATACCCATTACCCACCTAGCCCAGCCCCTACCCACCTCCTTCCATTAACCCTGTATTTGTTCTCTATCATTAAGAGTCACTTGTGGCTTGCTTCCCTCTCCTTTTTTTTTTTCCCCCACTTTCCCTATATTCATCTGTTTTCTTTCTTAAATTCCACATGGGTGAGATCATATGGTATTTGTCTTTGACTGATGGACTTACTTCACTTAACATAATACCCTCTAGCTCCATCCATCCATTTGCTTTTAGTCTGTATGTGTCCATATCTTTAAAGTGGTTTCCTGTTAAAATCATATAGTTGGGTCTTGTCTTTTTGATCTACTCTAGCAATCTCTTTTACTTAGTGCATTCAGACGATTGATGTTATAAGTAATTATTGATATCATGTTTGTTACTTTTTCTTATATGCTGTTCTTTGTTTTTGTTTTTGTCTTCCACTCTTTTTTTTTTTTGCCTTTTGTGGTTTTAATTGAGCATTTTATATGATTGCACTTTCTCTCCTCTCTTAGTATTTCAATGGTAATTCTCTTTTTACTGTTTTTAGTTGTTGCCCTGGAGTTTTCAATATACATTTTTGAGTAATCCAAGCCCACTTTCAAATGCACTATATTATTGCATGGGTAGTGTGAATACCTTGTAACAAAATAATCCTAATTTTTCCTTTGTATCATTACTGTCATTCATGTTACTTTTACATTAGCACACATAAGCATATTTATATACATAAATATATATAATATATACATATAAATATATATAAATATATATACATAAAGCATTCATAACTGAATACATTGTCACTATTATTATTTTGAACAAGTTATTGTCAGATCAGTTAAGTATAAGAAAAATAAGTTTTTATTTTATCTTCATTTATTCTCCAATCTCTTTTTTTAAATTTTCTTTTATTATGTTATGTTAGTCACCATACAATACATTATTAGTTTTTGATGTAGTGATCCACTATTCATTGTTTTCGTATAACACCCAGTGCTCCATGCAGTACGTGCCCTCCTTAATGCCCATCTCCAATCTCTTTTTAATTTTAATTTTATTTTTTAAAAGATTTTATTTATTTGGCAGAGAGAGAGAAAGAGAGCACAAGCAGGGGGAATGGCAGGCAGAGAGAGAAGCTCAGCGGGGAGCCTGATGCAGGACTTGATCCCAGGACCCTGGGATCATGACCTGAGCTGCAGGCAGAAACTTAACCAACTGAGCCACCCAGGTGTCCCTCCAATGCTCTTCTTTTCTTTATGTAGATCTGAGTTTCTGACCAATTTCATTTACCTTCTCTGTAACGAACTTTTTTCTTAAAATATTTTGAAAGGCAAAGGTGCCTGGGTGGCTCAGTCAGTTAGCCATCTGACTCTTGATTTCGACTCAGGTCATGATCTCAGGGTGGTGAGATGAGCCCCATGATTTTCTCTCTCCCTCTGGCCCTCCCCACCTCTAAAAAAAATATTTTGCAAGCCAGACCTGCTGGCAACAGATACCCTCAATTTTTTGTTTGTCTCAGGAGCTCCTTCTTTTTTTCATTTTTTTTAAAGGATGATTTCATCATTTTAAAAGGGTACAGAATTCCTTTCAACACTAAATATTTCACACCACTCTCTCCTCACTTATGTGATTTCCAAGGTTCATAGATAATTCCTATATTTTCTTCTTTCTAGGTAAGGTGTTTTTAACCTCTGGATTTTTTTCCTTAACTTTGACTTTCTGTGGTTTCAAAATAATATACCTATCATGGGTGAAAGGAGTCAAAAGGTACAAACTGTTTTTGTTATAAAATAAATAAATCATGGGGTGTAATGTACAGCATGTCAACTATAATTAACAATACTGTATTGTATATTTAAAAATTTCTAACAGAGTAGATCTTGAGGGTTCTCATCACAAGAAAAATAAAAATTCTCTAACTATGCATGATGACAGATGTTAGTTAGACTTGTTATGGTGATCATTTCACATTGTATACAAATACAGGATCATTATGTTGTACATCTGAAACCAATGTTGTATGTCAGTTATAACTTAAATTGAAAAAAAAAACCTGATTTTTCCACTGCACCACACTGCATATAATACGCATGTATGTATTTGTGTATATACATGTGTACATATGTATATGTGTGTGCATGTATGACAAACGACAACTTCCTATTGACCTTAAAGCCTAATTTAAAAAATCCACCTTTACTGAGGTATAATTGACAAATAAAACTATAAGATATTTTTAAAAATGATATGCCTAGATCTTTTGGGGGGGGCGGGTCTCATTTATTCTGCTTGCTAAACTCTGAGCATCCTGGACCTGTGGTGTGATGTCTAACAATTTGGGGACATTCTGAGTTATTATTATTTCAAGTATTCTCCATTTCTTTTTCTCCTGATACTATCATTTCGCATATGTTACACCTTTTGTTATAGTCATCCCACAGTTTTTGTATATTCTGTTTCTTCAGTCTTTTTTCTTTTTTGCCTTAAGGTTTTGGACTTTTTAATTAAGATGTCCTCAAACTCAGAGGTGTTTCTCTTAGCCTTGTGCAGTCTACGAATAAATCCATTGAAGTTATTCTTCATTTTTGTTTTTGATCTTTAGCATTTCTTTTCTTTTTAGAGTTTCCATTTTTCTGCTTACTTTGCCCATCTGTTACTACATGCTGTCTATTTTATCCATTAGAGCCCTATGTATATTAATCATAATTGTCTTAAATTTCCAGCCCGATAATTCCCACATCTTTTTCATGTCTGAATCTCGTTCTGATGCTTGTTCTGTGTCTTCAAATTGTTTTTGCTTTTAGTATGTCTCAAATCCTGTCTAGCCAGACATGATGTACATGGCACTGGTTCCTGTGGAGACTTTTTTTAGTGTGTTTCTGCTCTAGTAAGTTGTGATTCTCTGTATTCACCTATCAGTCTCCAATTTGAGGGCACACTTTACCTTGTGACCTCATTTTTCTTGTGGATCTAAGAAGAGTTTTTTTTTTTTTTTTTTTTTAGTTTGTTTGGCTTTTCACTTGTTAGTAGTACTGAGTGGAGATTTCCAAACTTCTTACATGTTGGACCAGGAACCAGAAGTCCTCATGACTGGTTTTGTTTAACTTAGCATATCAAAAAAATACCTTTCATAGTTGATGCATCATAAATACAGTCTTATTAAAAATGAGTAAAGTTTGGGCACCTGGGTGGCTCAGTTGGTTAAGCGACTGCCTTCGGCTCAGGTCATGATCCTGGAGTCCCGGGATCGAGTCCTGCATGGGCCTCCCTGCTCAGCAGGGAGTCTGCTTCTCCCTCTGACCCTCTTGGATCTCATGCTCTCTCTCTCTATCTCATTCTCTCTCTCAAATAAATAAATAAATAAAATCTTTTAAAAAAATGAGTAAAGTTTGTGACCTGACGATTTTGAAGCAATAAACATAGTGTTTTTCCTCTACAACCAAACAAGAACATGAAACTTTCCTGCTAATTTCATTTGGGCTCCCTTATCTAAATCACTAGAAATTGAACAGTGATATGAATAAATGGCATTTGATTGTGTTTTATATAAGGTTTCTTTACATTTATCTGTTTTCTCCATCAGTATAGAAATTTATGCAAGGCAGGACCATGTCTTCTATTGTTATTTTTTGTGATATTACTAATCTTTAAAACACAATATATTTTGAAAGTTTGACAATCAGAAAGAATCTGTTTGAGATATTTCTTTGCAAATAACATGTAATGATTGATTAACGAATTTTATAGTGTATAACACCACTAGATATCACTATATCTACAAATCTGGGGCAGGTAGCATGATGATAAGCATGACTATGTACACATGGAGAGAAAATTATTATGGGCTTATTAATAAGCTTATTCTTATTAGTGTATTAAATTTCTGATGGTATTTCTCATCTACTTTTATACACATATTTTCCACACTGATGGAAATTCATAATGAAGGGACATGGAATACAAAATTAAATTCTGATGATTTTCTTGAATTACCAAAATGTACCAGGTTTCACTAGCAAAGTAAAATGAAATTCAGGAACATCAGTCTAAAAAACAAGCTAATTGATATCTATTTACCTAGATAAAAGCCTCATACTTCTGCTTAATTTCCCCCCCATTATATTCATGGCCTCTGTTAAAATACTATTGCTCCAAATTGAAAACAACAAAAAAGGATTGTGAATTCCATACACAGATTTGTAACCTAGTATGGCTAGTGAGCTCATAATGAACTGCATTATTTGAAGTAGCATTTTGTTATGGAACATGGTTTTTACTTGCTCTCTTATTTCTGTTCATTAAAACAATGAGCACATCATAATGAATAAAACATTTGTATGCCATTTGTTACATCCAGTACTAAGGTGCCAATACTGACCATAAATTGAACTCATGCTCTCCCATATTCATGCCAAAATCCATTTAATAGACATTTAAAAATTGTTGAAAAAACAAAATGTTAGGTTTCCCACAGGTTCTCAACATCTGTATGTCTTTTAGAAACCTAAACACTATTCATTTTAGAAAGTAGAGAACATGAACAGATGGAATTTGACCTTCTGTGACACAAGGATAGAGTAAATGTGATTTACTTTGTGCTAAATATAATTCCATAATTATTAAAAAATGTGTTTTTTCAGGAATGAAAATAAATAGAAAGGATTTTAAAAGGTATAGGGAATTCTGCCATCTAAGTTATTAGATTGTTCAGTATTTCTAAAGAATAGTGTCACATGTATTAATATAAAATTATTGTCTCACTGACTTGATGCCCTCAGGGATTTAAAATCCTGACTCTTAGCACTTTAAACACCAAATTTTAAAGTGTTAACCATAGTTTGTAGAATTCTTTCTGGTATATGTTAAATGCTTTTCAGCTGAGGAAAAACAAATTTACTCTACTTTTATACTACCCCAAATTAAAAACAAAACAAAAAAATGAGTATTTTAAAATTTTGGATCAATAAACTTTTAATTAAGCCAAAAATATGAACAATATACATAAATAAGACATTGAAAAATAAGTGAAGAATATTATTGAAATTTCAGTTCTTGCCATGGGAACTAGGTAGAAATAAAATGACCAAGATTCTTAGAATTCTCCTTATTAGGTTTTGTCATATTAGCTAATTATAAAGATGAAATTAGCATGAATGAAAGGAATATCCATCTATTCTTACATTTATTTTAATGTTAATTATGTCCACTGATTTTGTTGACTTGCATAATATAATAGAAAGATGGGGATCAAGGGAAAATTTCATATAAGTAACAATGTTGGAAGGAGAAGAATGGCAAGTAACGATAGCAGATACTCTCAAGTCTCTCAAGGGGGGATTTGAGAGATCACTCTCATATGTAATCAGTAATTTCTTCACAAAAGTGAATCCATAGTTAATAGTATCATCATCAAGACTTAAGAAAGGAGATGAGATAATCAATATTAAGTTCTAATTAAGTTGACTAGAGAGGGTCTAGAAAAACCTTGTGAAGGAGGTAAGAATTTGACCTATAAGAAAGGAAAGGTCTTAGAGGAATTGGAAAGGGAAGCAGGTAGTGTTCCTTAGCTGAACATTGGTGTGAACAGTAATATTTTTAAGGGAAAACATGTATTTGTCTATTTTGAGAATATATACAGTTTATTTCTCATAATTGTGCAAGACTATATTTAGAAAGTGAGTTGAGTAAAAACCTATATTTGCATAAGCTATTAATTTAATGCTCCAATTTGCATATCATCTGAACCTCATTACCATACCTGTCAATCAGTTCTGGACACCAGCCATTGAAGCAGCAAACACTCAACCTTCGAGGAAGAAAAAAATCAGTGACTTTAATATGACCATATTACTTGTTTTTAGTGGTAGGTTATATGGATTTGGTTATGATTATGATCAGACCATTTTGGTATTTTATGAGAAATAGGGTTATCAATCACATTATTTAAAATAAAACATTTTCATTTCAGTATAATAACATATTTTTAAAGAATGGATTTAGGGAGGCAAATTATTCTTGGAGTCTAGATAAATAGTCATTTTTTTCTCTTGGGGAGTGATTTTTAAGATTAAAGTATCATAGATCTAAAAAATATTATGACCCATTTATAATTAATGAGGTTAATTATGGCTTATAGGAGATTATTCATATCATAGCTATTAGGAACTTGAGATTTTGAGTGAGATAGACCTAGCTCCAAATTTCAATTTTCCAATTTACTCCTACTTGAACTTGGTGGACTTGATTTCCTCTTTAATAAAATGAGTATAATGATCAATATATGTCCATTTGGTTTTGTTTGTTTTCTGTGAGAATTAATGTGATGATATCTTTCATGTGTTTAGCACTGTGCCTGACTCAAAGTAAAAACTCAGGGAATGATTATTCTTTTTTGCATTTACTTTTTGCATCTTAATAGCTTTGTGTCTGTTATATAGGTTAGCTGCTAGTATCCTTGAAAGCCTGGGTCATAGAGAAAATGTGATAACAATCTCACATATGCCAGTAATTAATTTAGTTGGTCACTAGCCTCCTTGGATTAGCTCCCTAAAAAATCCCTTCCAATACTTTTGAGATTACTTTTAGGTCCCTTTCAGAATTCTTGCACTAGCAATGTTACAAAATAGTTATTTTATTTGTTGTTGTTTTTGTTGTTGCTGTTTCTTCTATTTATTTAAACAAAAACAAAAACAAAAACAATTCACCCACTTCTCCAATCCCCCACCCTCTGCCTCTGGGCACCACCAATCTATTTTGTTTCATTGAGCTTGGTTTTCCTTATTTGTTTATTTAAGTTTCTACACGTCAGAGAGATTATATAGTATTTGTCTCTATGACTTACTTTGCTTAGCCCTGAATATTTTCTGTCCATGCTGTCACAAACAGCAAGATTTTATTCTTTTTTATGATGGAGTAATATTCCACCATGGAGTGTGTGTGTATGTGTGTGTGTGTAGAGTGTGTGTGTGTGTGTGTGTGAAACAAGTTTTTTATCCATTCATCCATCAGTGGACACTTAGATTGGTTCCATATCTTAGGTACTGTAAATAATGCTGTAAAAAGCTCGGGGTGCATATATTTTTTTGAGTTAGTGTTTTCATTTGCTTTGGATAAATATCCAGAAGTGGAATTGCTGGCTCACATGGTAGTTCTACTTTTAATTTTTTAAAGAAACTCCATACTATTTTCTATAGCGGCTGTACCAATTTACATTTCTACTAACAGTGAACAAAGGTTTGCTTTTCTCTACACGCTGGCCAACACTTGTTATTCATGGTCTTTTTTATAGGAGCCATTCTAACAAGTACGAGGTGATATCTCTTTGTGGTTTTGATTTGCATTTCCTTGATGATTAATAATATAGAGCATCTTTTTATGTACCTTTGGTTATGTGTTTGTCTTTAGGGAAAATGTCTATCCAGATCTCCTGCCCATTTTTAATCAGATTGCCTTTATTTTCTGTAGAATTGTATGAGTTTTTCATATATTTTGAATATTAGCCCCTTATCAGATATATAATTTACAAGTATTTTCTCCTATTTGGTAGGTTGCCTTTTCATTTTCTTGATGGTTTCTTTTGCTGTGCAGACACTTTTTAACCAACTGAGCCACCCAGGCACCCTGTGCAGACACTTTTTAGTTTAATGTAATCCTTCTTGTTTATTTTTGCTTTGGTTGCTTTGGCATTTTCTTCAAAAATCATCACCAAGACCTAAACCAAGAGCCTATGTTTTCTTCTAGTAGTTTTATTGTTTCCGGTCTTACATTCAAGTATTTAATCCATTTTGAGTGAATTTTTGTTTATGGTATAAAATAGTGGCCCAGGGTGCCTGGGTGGCTCAGTCGTTAGGTGTCTGCCTTTGTCTCAGGTCATGATCCTGGAGTCTCAGGATCAAGTCCCACATCAGGCTCCCTGCTCAGCAGGAAGCCTGCTTCTCCCTCTCCCTCTCCCCCTGCTTGTGTTCCCTCCCTCACTGTCAAATGAATAAATAAAATCTTTAAAAAAATAAAAAGATAGTGGCCCAATTCCATTCTTTTGCATGTGACCAATTTTCCCAACATCATTTATTGAAGAGACTGTCTTTTCCTCATTGTGTATTTTTGGTTCCTTTGTTGTAAATTAATTGATCTTATATGGGTGGGTTGTTTTGGGGCTCACTATTCCATCTCACTGAGCTTTGTATCTGTTTTCATGCTAAGACTATACTGTTTTAATTACTATAGCTTTGTAATATAGCTCGAAATCGGAGAGCATAATGCCTCCAGCTTTGTTCTTCTTTTGCAAGTTTGCTTTGTCTATTCAGGGTCTTTTATGTTTCCATACACATTTTAGAATTTCTTGTTCAATTTCTGTGAAAAATGCCATTAAAAAATTCAGTTATTTCATTTGAACTACTTTGAATTTTTCTATAAGACAATGTTTAGGTCTTTCATCCATTTTGAATCTATTTTTGGTTATAGTGTTAGGAAAAGATCCAGTTTCATTCTTCTGCCTGTGGCTGTCCAGTTTTCCCAACACCATTTGTTAAAGAGACTTTTTTCCATTGGATATTCTTCCTTCTTTGCCAAAGATTAGTTGATCATATAGTTGTACGTCCATTTCTGGGTTTTCTATTCTGTTCCATTGATCTATGTGTCTTTTTTTTTTGTGCCAGCACCGTACTGTCTTAATGATTACAGCTTTGTAATATACTTGAAGTCTGGTATAGTGATACCTCCCACTTTGTTTTTCTTTTTCAACACTACTTTTGCTATTCAGGGTCTTTTCTGGTTCTATACAAATTTTAGGATTGTTTGTTCTAGTTCTATCAAAAAATGAAGTCTGGGATAGTGATGCCTCCCACTTTGCTTTTCTTTTTCAACATTACTTTTGCTATTCAGGGTCTTTTCTGGTTCCATACAAATTTTAGAATTGTTTGTTCCAGTTCTATCAAAAATGCTGGTGTTATTTTGAATGTGTAGATTGAATTTTTACAATATTCTTGTAATACATGAGCATGGACTGTTTTTCCATTTGTGTCATCTTCAATTTCTTTCATTAGTGTTCTATAGTTCTCAGAGTACAGAGCTTTTACCACTTTGGTTAGGTTTTTTTCCTAGGTATTTATGGTTTTTGGTGCAACAGTAAATGGGATCAATTCCTTCATTTCTCTTTCTGCTGCTTCATTATTGGTGTATAGAAATGCAACAGATTTCTGTACATATATCCTGTAACTTTGCTGAATTCATGTATCAGTTCTAGCAATTTTTTGGTGAAGACTGTCAGGTTTCTACATAGAGTATCATGTCATCTGTGAAGAGTGCAGGTTTAACTTCTTATTTGGATGCATTTTATTTCTTTTTGCTGTCTGATTGCTGAGGCTAGGAGTTCCAGTACTATGTTCAACAGCAGTGGTGAGAGTGGACATCCCTGTCATGTTCCTGACATTAGAGGAAAAGCTCTCAGTTTTCTCCCATTAAGGATGATATTAGCTGTGGGTTTTTCATATATGGCCTTTATGATGTTGAGGTATGTTCCTTCTATCCTTACTTTCTTGAGGGTTTTTACCAATAAAGGGTGCTATATTTTGTCAAATGCTTTTTCTGCATCTATTGAGAGGATTATATGGTTCTTATCCTTTTTTTTATTAATGATGTGGTGTAGCACATTGATTGATTTGCAGATATTGAACTACCCTTGCAACCCAGGAATAAATCCCACTCAATCATGGAGTATAATCCCTTTAATATACTGTTGGATTCGATTCACTGGTACCTTGTTGAGAATTTTTTCATCCATGTTCATCAGAGATATTGGTCTGTAATTCTCCCTTTTAGTGGGGTCTTTGTCTGGTTTTGGAATCAAGGTAATGCTGGCCTCATAGAATGAGTTTGGAAGCTTTTCTTCCATTTCTATCTTTTGGAACAGCTTCAGCAGAATAGGTATTAATTCTTCTTTAAATGCTTGGTAGAATTCCCCTGGGAAGCTATTTGGCCCTGGGCTCTTGTTGGGAGAGTTTTGATTACTGATTCAATTTCTTTACTGGTTATGGGTCTGTTCAAATTTTCTATTTATTCCTGTTTCAGTTTTGGTAGTTTATATGTTTCTAGGGATTTATCCATTTCTTCCAGATTGGCCAATTTACTGGCATATAATTGCTCATAATGTTCTCTTATAATTGTTCATATTTCTTTGGTGTTGGTTGTGATCTCTCCCTTTCATTTGTGATTTATCTGGGTCCTTTCTCTTTATTTATTTATTTTTTTATAATTCTGGCAGTGGTTTATCAATTTTGTTAATTCTTTCAAAGAACCAGCTCCTAGTTTTGTTGATCTGTTTTACTGTTCTTTTCTTTTTATTTCTATATCATTTATTTCTGCTCTAACCTTAATTATTTCCCTTCTTCTGCTGGTTTTAGGCTTTATTTATTTTTTTTTCTCCAGCTCCTTTAGATGTAACATTAGGTTTTATATTTGAGACTTTTCTTGGTTCTTTAGGAAGGCCTGTATTGCTATATATTTCCCTCTTAGGGCCACATTTGCTGTGTACCAAAGGTTTTGGACTGTCCTGTTCTCATTTTCATTTGCTTCCATGTATTTTATTATTTCTTTTTCTTAATTTCCTGGTTAACCCATTCATTCTTTAGTAGGATATTCTTTAACCTCTGTGTGTTAGTAGGCTTTCCAAATTTTTTCTTGTGGTTGACTTCGTTTCATAGTGTTGTGAACTCAATCTTTCTGTACTGGTTGAGCCCTGATTGGTGACTCAGTATGTGATCTATTCTGGAGAATGTTCCATGTGCACGCAAAAAGAATTTGTATGCTGCTGCTTTAGGATGAAATGTTTTGAATATATCTGTTAAGTCCATTTGGTCCAGTGTGTCATTCAAAGCCATTGTTGATCTTCTGCTTAGATGATCTGTCCATTGTTGTGAGTGGGGTATGAAAGTCCCCTACTTTTACTGCATTATTATCAATGAGTTTTTGAAGTTTCTTATTAATTGATTTATATATATTTGGGTGCTTCCAAGTTGAGGGCATACATATTTACAATTGTTAGATCTTCTTATCGGATAGACCGCTTTATTATAGTGCCCTTCTTCATCTCTTTTTACAGTCTTTGGTTTAAAATCTAGTTTATCTGATATAAATATGGCTATTCCAACTTTCTTTTGATGTCTAATAGCATGATGGTTTTCCACCTTCTCACATTCAATCTGGTGGTGTCTTTGGGTCTAAAATGAGTCTCTTATAAACAGCATATTGATGGGTCTTTTTTTTTTTTATTATTCATTCTGATACCCTGAATCATTCTGATTCCATTTACACTCAGAGTAATTATTGGCAAATGTGCATTTAATGTCATTGAATTTCCTGGAAAGTTGCTGTTCCTGTAGATTGTCTCTGTTCCTTTCTAGTCTTTGTTGATTTTGGTCTTTCTTGCATGCTCAAAGGGCCCCCCTTTTTTAACATGATAATTTGTGAACATTTGAAAGATTGTCTTCTTCCACCAGGTATATACAAATCTTTGGAAAGAACACACAGAGAGCAGGGAGGGTAGAGGGAATATCTATGGTATCTATTAGAGTAACTGAACTGATTCTGGCAACAGATAGAATGGTTACAGCTCGACAGCCCTCACAGCATTGTTATGATACCTTTGTGGATAAGATGCAGAAACACACCAGATGCTAGTAAAGGGCTGTAGATTGAAGGACAGGTGATTGCTGATTAATGCATCATTTAAGATAAGGTCTTGAACAATATGTTTCAGAGCTCCGTTCCTTTTAAAATGTCCCATTCAACAGTTCTGTCGATGGCTTTTCTGAACACACACAAGTCATTTGTGGATGACACAAATCTAGACTGGTAGTAATACATTATATGCTAAATTTAGATTCTAAAGATCTTAAAAAGTGTGAAGAACAGCCTGAATCAAACAAGAAGAAACTTGATAATACGGAACTCCACATTTAGTTTGAAACACATTGAAAAGAAAAAATAACAAATCTCAGTTATAATGATATTAAAATCAAGGAACTAATGGCATTTTGTGTAAAACACTGATTTTGAGGACCTTGTTAACTCTAAGATTGTTACAAATTAATATGACCTGTGACTACCACAAATAAATTAGGATGCTTTGATGGAGACATAGTGTACAGAAGAAGGCTAGGCTATACTTTGATCACCATTAATGAATTTGGAGTGCATTCTTGGAAATAGGGTGCATAGAATTAAAAAGAACTCTCTCTCTTCTACTTTGTGTCCAGTTATTTGAATCACATTTTAAGGGAATTGCTAACATAGTAAAGATTACTTAGGATGGTGAAAAAAAAGGTACTATATGGAATACTCCAATGAAATAGGTATTGAAGCACATGTTGTTATGTATGGGAAAAGTGGCAAGTATCAGGCTTGAAGAATTAGTGAGTGAGACACAATGACTCACTGGGGCCCAAGTATAAGATGATGCCAGGAGGAAACATGTGTATTTAAAATCCATGCCCATCAAATGACAACTTTGCTCAAGAAATGCCTTTTAGTCACAGATGTTATCAGTTGAGACTAGACTGCCCAGAGGGGACGACATAATTAAAGTGACAATAGGTGAGTTGCTGCAGGGAATCCAGGAATTATCAATAACATCCCTTAAATGTCAGAAATAATTTTTCTGAAAATTTCCAACTGTGGTAGATTACATATTCTTCCCAATTATCAGAAAAATCATCTCTGACATTTAAGGTACATCTCTCCCAGGAAGGCACTGCAGTCACCTGGCAGCCAGTTGAGATATAATCTCCCCCTTCAGGGAGAGCTACACAATTTGTAGTGTTTCCCTTGAGAAGAGTGTCCTTTTCTTGGGCTTGGCCATGTGACTTGCTTCTGTCAATAGAATATGAGCAGAAATGATATGAAAAACTGGAAAGAAGTTTTAAGGGCTATTAGGAGGTTCAGCCACTTCATTTTTCCTTTTTCCATGAGAACAAAATAAGAACTGTACACAAGCTTGGACTTTGGGAAATAGGACATAACCGAAGACTTGTTACATATGCCCAGCGAAAGTAAAACATGAGGAATAAATAAGCCTTTGTTGTGTTAGGCCACTAAAATTTGGAGATTGTTACTGAAAACTTCCCTGGAAAAATCTGACTGATGAAAAAGCACAGAACCTATGGAAAGTACCTGTGTAGGGTACTGAGCTCAGGCTCTTGGAAAGGCCACATAAAACTTCCATGATGCTACTTGGCTGGTTAAGAGGCTTGCTACACTAAAGCCTTATTAAGAGAAGACCTGGGGAGACAGATAACTGCCTGTACCAGCCAAAAAGTAAAGTATTGCAAATATTTAGTTATCTCCAGAAAGACGAGGTAGAACAAAGGTAAAAGACCTGCTCTCAACTTAATAAGAAACTAGTAATTAGAAATTTTTCAGAGTGGTAAGGTTTCCTTCTAAGGTGGAAGGCTCTCATTATGGAAGCCATGTGGAGATGGAGTGATTGCTTTTCTGGGATATTGGGTAGAAAGCACTGGACTAAGTGATTCAATACAATTTCACAGTATAATACAATAAATAACCAGCACTTCCTCTTGTGCTTTTGAAAGGGCCTAAAAATCTTTCTAGATAAAATGGAAAAGATGGTTAAATTGATTTTTGATGTATCTTCTTTCTCGGTGTCCTTTTCCTATTTTCAGTTACTAGGAAAACTATACACCAGGGTTTTTTTTTTTTTTTTTTTTCCAGTGCTTCTTTCTCTACCTTAAATAATATATTTGAACACATCATCAAGGTAATGGGGACCTTGTAGTAGAATATCAAATAATTGACCTAAGCTTGGTTCTGCTTTACATATATACTTATACTCCATTTTAATCCCTCTAAGCTTTGCTTATTTATATTAACTAGGTGTAATAATACTTCCCCTGCCTACTTCGTAGTGATAAAACAAATGATAGAGATAAAGGATTTTGTAAATAATTTAGGGACATGCAAATATAGACATTTATTATTATCTTAGTCTTCATCATTGTCATCTTCATCCCTCAGTAGATAATAAACTCTAAAAAAAAGGTTTCATCCCAATAAAACCATTAAATAGAAAGAAATGATTACTTAATGTGGAAATAAAAATGGAGATTTTTCTTTTTTCAATAGAGAGGAGATCCTTACCAGAATCTGTCAAAATATAGTACTTAGGTAGCAGCAATTTTTTCCTATCTGTAAGAGTTCCTTAAGGGAGAAGCAAATTTGTCTTTGAAACTAGGCATTGAGGACCTGTTTAAAATGTTATTTCTTATAATTCACTATAGAGTATACTGATGACATAGAAGACTTAATGCATGTTTGGTACTCATTTATGTCTACTCAGGGTCACTGTTCTCATTAATGACTTATGATTAAAAATTGAAGGATCATAGTGAATTGACCCAATAACAAAAAATCTGATGACAACATAGTAGGAAAATGAAACTGAAAGGAAATTTGGAAGGGAAAATTGAAAGTAGGTATTGTACAAATGCAATTTTGGTACTAACAAAAAGTTACTAGAAGTAATTCAAAGGCATGCGTATGAAGAAAATTGATGCTAGACATAATGTACTGTTTGTACTGTTCACTTCGTTTTGTGCATCTATCCAACTTCCTAGAATTGTCATCTCATAATCTTTAGGTGCCATATACCCTAATTCTTCTATCCTGATGTATGTTTGCAAGTTACACTCATCTTTTTCTTAGCTTTTATCCTTACTTCCATACTCACAGACTCACAGACAAGAAATTGCCTTGTCTTCTTCATCACATGCCTCATTCCCCAAATATTATTTATTTCAAGGAAATAAACTCAAGTAACCTGCTAATATGTAACTGGTAACTAGGGGTTATGGCATTGTGAAATAGGCCATTTACGGTTGAATGTAAGATAAAATTTCAGAAAGTATGATAAAGTGAAATGAGTTATTAGGAATAGTTGATATATATAGTATCTGAGACCAGGTAAGTCTTTCAAATATCATTTAGGTCAAAATATAAAATTAGCCTCATTTATAGAATTATCTGGATATTTGATTTTAGCAATCAGATCAATCCTTAAAAAGGGGTAAAGATTAAGACTGCAGTTAGAAAAGGTTCTTTAAGGGGTGCCTGGGTGAGTCAATTGATTGAGCATCTCCTCTTGGTTTTGGCTCAGGTCATGATCTCAGGATCCTGGGGTGAGCCCAGCTTTGGGCTCTGCACTCAGTGGAGAGTCTGCTTGAAGATTCTCTGCCTCTGCCCCTCACCCTACTCATGCTCTCTCTTTCTCTCTCTCAAATCTTAAAAAAAAAAAAGAAAATATTCTTTCAGTTGTTCCTTTTTTTTCCCCTTTGGCACTTAATACATGGGAGATAAATTTTCACTGTTATTGTTATTCCGTAATTCATGTAATTCTTTTTGATAGTTTCTAAGTGTCATCTATTTTCATGTACAAAGTTAGCAGAAGTAGATGAATTTTTGGCTTGGGTTGGAATATATACTTTTCATGGGCAATATACCCTTTGAAGACAGGAGTGTTTGATAAGTAGACTTCAAGAGAGATTTTTGTTAATGCGTGCTGTATTCTCTTTGTGATGTGTTTAAGATTCTGAAAATTCATTCATGCTGTGATAGGAGGAAATATAAGTTTAAAAATAGTTAATAGATTTATTTATGTTCTTTCTATTTACTGTATATTGTCAAAATGGATGTGAGGTAGTGTAATAAATGTAACCAATTTCTTGAAGCTAATAACTAATCCTGAGTGAATCTGAACCGATGTTATAGTCCATTAAGTTTCAAACTATGGTTATAATTTTCTTTAACAGACCTAGATACAGGATATATTTTTTCATTATCATAAACCTGAAGAGCAGACTGAAAGTGGAAAGTTAGAGAGGTTTGCATCGTTCTCACAAAGGCTCTTGTTAAAAGGCCAGAAGTAGTGGATTAGAAAATCTAAACCTGCTTTATGGTTCTGATATCCTCCTTGACTATTAAATATGTAGGGCTTTCAAGCATGAGACACTTATGGAAATAAGTCAGGAAGGAACCAGGACTCAACAACAGTACAAACAACAGAAAATAAATGGTCTATAAAGACTTAATAAATGCACATGTCGCTGTCACTAACTGGATTGTGTGAAACAGAACAGAAGGTACCCCCTACTCGAGCAAAATATTTGGCATTAATACCAAAGCATAAAAAAGCACATCTCTAGTGTTAGCAATACCTTAAGCTTTACTATTAAAAAAAAAATATTTGGATTATAGCCACATTTAAAAGAGAAAACCAATATAAGTCAAGTGCCCTTTCTTTTCTGGTGCACAGCTTATAGAAATATGTTTATTTTGCATCCCTGTATTTGCATACATACCACTCTCCTTGTTTCTTTGATAAAAGTTTTATGGGCAATAAATTATAAATCATGCTTATGTATAATTTATCCCTTTAAATACATATTTTATTTTTTGGCTTTTTAAATGAAAACCATCTTTAGCTTTGTATTTTTAAGAGATTCAAATTCAATACTTTAAGAAATTCATGAATAAGGCATGTTTCAACCTTAATTTGCATTTTTATAGTGTCTGCTGTAGAACAGTATAGATTTTGCTTTCTGAGTGTACTCTTTCAAGCAGACATGATTCCCTTAAGAATAAGCCTTGAGAAAATTCACTTGCCCTTCATAAAACATACATTTCATTATCTCCCTATAAATTGGACACTTCCCTAACATGGTTGTGCATTTGTGTCTACGCCCTGAATATTGTAATATCCTCTAGTTCACATACACACACTAATACAAACAGAAAATGACTATTTTATTGTATTGAACAGAACGGTAAGTGACCTGACCTGAATCCAAAATGCATTCTACCTTCAAGAAGATAATCTTGAAATTGTACAATCCTTTAAGTAAGAAAATCATGTGGGAGAAATTAATTTTCCTGAGCTATAATCATATTTTAGACATGGTTTAATATGCTAATACATTGGTTAAAATAGCTAATATATTTTACAAGTTTAGAATATATTCAGAATACTGAACCATAGAACTTTTGTTGATAAACTCCAAGGGAATAGACCTCTCATACTCTTAGAAAAGGAAACTAAGGACTATACTGATACCAATAGCATAGATAACATTCTCTTTTCTCTCTCTTCCCTCCACACAAGCTATTTCTTAGCAATCACTGGTGTTCGTGAAGATTTTGCTTTATAATTAGGAAAGGATAGGCATTTTCCTTTCAACTAGAGCTTTGGGTAAGGAAGAAAATTTAGGTATCACCTGGGGGCACCATCCTATTGTACAAGAACCAAGATTAGGAAATTCTAATGATCCTTTCTTTCTTTCACTCTTACTCTTTTCTAATGTCAGAATGCCCTACAGTCATCATCATCTTTTAATAATCTGGTCATTTCTCTCTTTCTTACTTAAAAAATTCTCTGATTGTTTCCATTCTTATTTTTCTAATTGTATCTCCTCCCCAAAAAGAACATATGTTGAAGTGCTATGCCAGATACCTCGGAATGTGACTTTATTTGGACATAGGGTCTTTACAGAGGTAATCATAAAATTGAGACCATTAGGGTGGGCCCTAATCCAATATGACTAGTGTTCTTACAAAAAGGGGAACTTTGGACATAGAGACACACATATGGAAGACCAAGTGATGGGGGGTGTTATGTGAAGACAGAGGATTGGAATCATGTATCTACAAGACAAGGAACATGTGTGGCTACCAGAAGCTGGGAGAGAAGCATGGAATAGCACTTTGCCAAGCACCTTCAGGGGGAGTATGGCCCTGCCAACATCTTGATCTTGAACTTTTAGCCTCCAGAACTATGAAACAATATATTTCTTGTGTTTTAGGTCCAAATGTCAATATTACTTTTTTCTTCAGAGGTCTTTCTTTTTCTTCTAGTCTACCACAGTATGCTAAATACCTCTATCATAAAACTCATCTGACTTCACTAATTTAATGTCTATCTTCGTTACAAGATTGAACATGCCTTTAGGGAAAGAACATGTCTACCTGGTTCATGCCTTAGCTCTAGTACTTCTTAGCTGCCCAATAAATATGTGTTTAACAAATAACAGAATGGTAACATGTCATCTTCCCCCTGCCCTGCTCTTGTGCCTAAGTTTGTGCTCTGCTGGAAGAGGGATGTATTAGCTTCCAAGGGCCGCCACAAAAAATTGCCATAAACTTGTGGCTTAAAACAACACATGTATCATATGATCTCACTGATATGAGGGATTCTTAATCTCAGGAAACAAACTGAGGGTTGCTGGAGTGGTGGGGGGTGGGAGGGATGGGCTGGCTGGGTGATAGACATTGGGGAGGGTATGTGCTGTGGTGAGCACTGTGAATTGTGTAAGACTGATGAATCACAGACCTGTACCTCTGAAACAAATAATACATTATATGTTTAAAAAAAAAAAAAAAGGAAGATAGTAGGAAGGGAAAATGAAGGGGGGGAATCGGAGGGGGAGACGAACCATGAGAGACTATGGACTCTGAGAAACAAACTGAGGGTTCTAGAGGGGAGGGAGGTGAGGGGATGGGTTAGGCTGGTGATGGGTATTAAAGAGGGCATGTTCTGCATGGAGCACTGGGTGTTATATACAAACAATGAATCATGAACACTACATCAAAAACTAATGATGTAATGTACGGTGATTAACATAACATAATAAAATAAAATTTAAAAAAATATTTGAAAACTAAAAACAGACAAACAAACACACACATTTATTCTATCATAGTTCTGGAGGCCATGGCAGGGCAATGCTCACCCTGAAGTCTCTAAGGGAGAATCCTTCCTTGCCTCTTCCAGCTTCTGGTGGATCCTGGCTTTCTTTGGTTTGTATGTCATAACTCCAAACTCTGTTTCCCTTTTCACAAGACTTTTTTCCTTGTATCTTTGCATCTCAGATCTTCCTCTTCTTTCTTATAAGGACATCTGTCATTGAATTTAGGGTACACTCTAAATCTAGGATGATCTCATCTAGATCTCTTTAACTTAATCACATGTGCAAAGACCCTTTTTCCAAATAAGATCATATTCACAGAACACAGAAGTTAGGACTAGAACATTTTTTTTTTTTTGATGACCACTATTCAACCCTCTACAAAGTGAAGATAATTAATTTTATAAGATATTGAGATGGTGAGTGTGAGCACAAACTCATCTGCTTTGGGTTCAGACGAAAAGCATTGCATGGGGTAGACAGTTATTTTCTCTACCATTGCCTGGAATTCAGTAGTCTGGCACCTAGATGCCTGGTGGCTTTGCTGAGAAGAAGAGATATTGCCTTTGGTATGGACATTAGCATTCTTTCAGTGGCAGAAACTACAGTGATATTAGCTATGCTCCCTCTAGCAGGTTTGCAGGCAGAGGATGTGGGCAAAGTTTGAGCAGGAAAAGAAGTTGGTTGGTGGACACCTTAGGAGACTGCAACTGAGAAGAGGGGTTTCTGGGGACTTTCTGAAGTCATAGAGAAACTGAAGGGGAAAAGTGGTGAGCACCGATCCACTGGAAGGGGGAATAAATGTCATGGTGAATCCATTTTTTTTTTTTCCACAGCCTTGTAAGGCCAGGTGACATTTAGTTTACAACTGAAATTTAAACAAAAAATGAGATATTTATTGATTATATGAAATAAAATATAAGGAATTTCCAAATGATTACATTAATGTAAGAAAGATGAGATGTATAGTTGAAGTTCACAGAATAGTCCACTTAATTTTAAATTTACCCTTTTCCTCATTAGCATTACTATAAAACAGAATCAATGAGTGAGTTGAGACCTGCTCTCTTTGATTGAAATCTCCTAGTGAGCCTAATTAGAAAGAGCAATATTAAAAGGCATAATCAATCTTATATTTAGGTAGAATAACTCCTTTGACTTGACTAACTGCTCAGTATGGTGTCATAAATTACCATGGGTTAAAATAGAAAATATCACTGGAAAGTATCAATATTTTATATTAACAGCCATTTCCATTACCATAAGTGATTTTTTTCTGACACTTTGCGATATGATAATACACTGGGGCAATTGTCTTGTGTGCAAAAGACTTAGTGTGATATGATCGGGGGAAAAAACTCTACAAAGAACAAAGAACATGGAATCAGAATTTCTGTTTGGAGTCCTAAATAGTCACATAACCTTGACCTAATCTTTCTGATAAATCCAAAGAGCTCCTAGCTCCACTACTTTGTGATTCTAAAGGGAAAATGTATTACAAGATCTGTCTGACTTTTGCAACAGTCTCTTTAGAGGGCAGATCTGTTTGTGGCACTGTGAATGAAGTTGTACATACCAAAGCATCAGCTGAAAGCTTTTGGCAAAGTCTCTGGAATCTACAAGGGATAATTTTACAAGAAATCTCAAAGGGAACTGTGAAATTAGCCCAAAATGCCTGGGGCTAACGCCACCAGGGTATCAGGGAGAGAAGGAAAGTAGAAGTTCTTAGATCTTATACAGAGAAGAAAATAAGTATGTCAGCTATTTATTTATTTTACCTAAAAAATACTAGTTAAGTATTGGAAACTAGTATTTAGCTTGTGAAGAATCTAGCATTTCTCAATACTTTCATTATCTCTTGCAAATCCTATCCATGTGTAGCTTGTACAAAGGCTGGCACTTTGTTCTCGTTTGTCCCTCCCTCTCTCCTTCCCTTCCCTGTCCATCTTATTTTTTTTAAGATTTTATTTATTTGAGAGAGACAGAGAGAAGAGAGAGAGAGAACACAAGTGGAGGGGAGGGGGAGAGGGAGAGGGAAAGGGGGAGGAGAGAGAGAGAGAGAGAGAGAAACAGACTCCCTGCTGAGCAGGGAGCCCGACAGGGGACTTGATCCTGGAACCAGGAGATCATGACCTGAGCTGAAGGCAGAAGCTTAACTGACTGAGCCAACCAAGTACCGCCTTTCCTCTCCATCTTAAGGCTTTTGCATAAGAAACCAGGACTTTATTCAATTTTGAACTCGATTTAGTTGGGGCTCCTCTCTAACATCAGAGGTGATCATTTCTTATTATTCACTTATGACAAGTACATATTTCAAACTTAAACCAATAACTTAGAATCCATCCTAGGGTGAAAAAGAAATGAAAATGAAATATTGGTAGCAATTTCATCAGAGAAATATTTTAAAACAGGAAGGTTTCCACTTTCTTTTGTGGTTAGACTAAGCTAGCTAGTAAAATAAGAAAAGTTCTTATCAATATTTGACATCAAAATCAATTCTCTTCTTTAAAACATGATTTTAAATAAGTTATATTCTCTCATATTTTTTGGCTGATTCAACAAATGAAAACCTGATTCATTTTGTTAAGTCATTGCATGATTACTATGTTATAAAACATAAAAACATTTTTGGAATAGTAATTAAAATTAAAACAAGAAGTTTTGAAGGTAATTAACAGAGAAAATTAAAACACATTCACTTTGGGAAATATACATGACATGATATCAATGGTACTTACTTATATTTAGGCATCAATTGAATTATTTAATATTTAATATTTCTGGAAGAACTAAATTCTAAGTGAGTAATAACATTATTTACTATACAGCCATACTAAAAGACAATGTTCTGGCTTTTAATTACTATTGGTAACAAATGTGAAGATTCCTCCATTTTTCTGGATTATGGCTTTACTGAATTCTGTATTATATAGCATTAAGGGATTATGACCCTCCTGGAATCATATAAAATTTGATTAAGGTGTAGTCTTTATTACCATAGTTAAAATATGGGTTTGGGTTGTATTTACTTGAATAATATGGGAATTCTTAATGACATATATAAGAAATTCATTAAAAAGGAACAGATATCCAACAAACATGGAAACCTGTTCAGCTTTATTAGTAATGAATGAGACATGTTCAAACAGCAAGATCTACTCATTTGTTAATTAATTAGCTATTATTAAAAATAATGGTAACTAAAGTGATGAAAAGTCTAAATTTTTAGAAACTTTCAAGCCAGTATTTTATCAATAAATAGCCTTATGATATATATAAAATAATTTTACCTCTGGAATTTTTTCATAAGATAGAGCTATTCAATATATAGACAATAAATATAAAAATTATATAATAATTTTTACATTTTCTGTTATTAGCATATTGCCCAAATATTAACTAGCCCCTTTCCTGAATCATTTCCTGCAATCTTTATAACACCCCTCGTCTCTTCTGGTTTCCTGTTTGGCATATAAGGAGCTGGGAAATTGCCACTCTATCCTAAAAGCAAGTAAAAAGCTGAACAAATTGAAAATTAATAACTCTTCTTAGATTTGTCAGGAATTTGAGGTCACAGGGCCCCCAAAATTGGAATAACAGATAGGCAAATGCAGAGAATTACAACTTAGCAGAAGCTCAGGAGCCCTCCATGAGAACAAGTGCCAGGGGAGGAAAACCTGAACCGTGATTGAAATATTTCTCAAGGCTCTATGTGGACATGTCTGGAAGTTGAGAACTCCAGCAGGACTCAGTCTTAGTGGGGGTCCCTCACACTTTTTATGAATTTTATCTCCAGGAACCCAATTTCTCATGGTGAAGACTGGAGAAAAATCCCTTCATACTTCCAGCAGGAAGAGGGGAAAAGTAGCCATTCTGAAATACATGCAAAATACTCTGTTCTTCTCTACAAGGCTTGCCCTCAAGAGGATTACTTTACTAGAGCCTAACCTACTGGGGTTTTATTAGAGTCTAACTGATCTGGGAGAGGGGCAATGCCCAACTCCAGCTCCCTCCAGCCATTCTACCCCTTGTAAGGGGGGGGGAACTGAGAAACACTGGTGAAGTTCATAGTCCAGGGGCACATGCTCACTAAAGGGGTGCTACCTAAACACAGGACTGTAGGATGCTGCCTCTCCCGCCACATCTCACCACCACATCACTAAGGGCCCATTTATCACAGTACCTTTTACTCAGTACGCCATATCCAGCTTTCAGCAAAATTTACAGTGCTTACTAAGAGGCAAAAAGCAGTTTGAAGAGACAAAGCAGGTATCGGAACCAGACTCAGAGATGGCATGGATGTTGGAAATATCAGACTGGGAATTTAAAATAACTATGATCAATATGCTAAGGGTGCTGATGGAAAAAGTTGACAACATTCAGGAACAGATGGGCAAGGTAAGCAGAGAGATGGACATTCCTAGAGAGGATCAAAAAGAAATGCTAGAAATAAAAAAACAAAACTAAACAAAAAACCAAAAAAACCCACTGTAATAGAAATGGAGGATGCATTTGGTAGGCTCCTTAGTAGACTGGACATGGCTGAAGAAAGTGGGCTTGAGGATATATCCAACCCCTGTCTCAAGCTGAGATGTAGAGAAGTAGATCACACAGCTTTCAAGTAACAGACACCACATTCTCATCCAGATTTGTTTTATTCCAAAGTAAATGCTCACTGACTCTCTCCACTTTCTTCTTTCTCTCTTTTTACTGTAACATAATGGAATTAGCAATTAATAATTAGACAGTAGAGGAATATATGCTGACAAGGGAAATGTTCACTGTACATTTTCAAGAAAAAGCTCTAAAAAATGTGTTCAGTTTGATCCAAGTTTGTCAAATATTATTTTTTATATGTATTGAAAACAATGAAAGGATTATTCCCACATACCTAATGATGTTTATTTCTGAACTTAGGAATTATAGTTGACATTTTTTTTCTTATTTTGTTAGGGCTTTTCTGAATTTGTGGATATTTCAACAATGCATATATATGATCTGTGATACTAACAGTTAAAAATTATGTTGAAAATAACAATAATAAAATAAAAAATGAAGAGGAACAGAATCTTAAACATTATATCATAAACAATATTATGAGCAACTAAGCCGAGAAGGAAATGCTGAGAGATCTGTATTAAAACTTTTATCATGGCACCTGGGTGGCTCAGTCATTAAGTGTCTGCCTTTGGCTCAGGTCATGATCCCAGGGTCCTGGGATTGAGCCCTGCATCGGGCTCCCTGATTCTCTCTCTCCCACTCCCCCTGCTTGTGTTCCCTCTCTAGCTGTCTCTCTCTCTCTCTGTCAAGTAAATAAATTTAAAAAATAAAACTTTTATCATTATATTAGTGATCAGTAATATATTTTCCTACATAGACTAGTTATATCAGAATTTCAGATTTCTGTATTAATAATGAACCATAAGAAAATTTGTCCTTATTCTCTACATTTCATCTCCTTCTTACCCACTACTATCCTATAATAATGATGATGGCTAAATAATATTATTTATTTATGTGATATAACATGCTCAGCCCCTACCTTTTCTTCAGTTTCTATGGTTCACATGTTTCAAAAGTTTATGTCATCCAGGTAGAAAATATAATAGATATGGAGAGATGGAGGTTTTTATTTCTATTTTTTCAAACTTGTCACCTTGGAAGAGAAAATAACTCTTTATTTTGTAAGTCAGACAGGAGGCAAACAGCACACGGTATTGCTGACTGAGCTGCAAAATCAAAATTGACAAATCCTGGAGGAGAAGAAACTTACCATTGCAAAGTCAGGCATCGCTGGGCACACTTCCTGGGCTTTCCTGCTGTCCTCCTGCTGCTGCTCAGCATCCAACTGCTGCTCAGGATCCAACTGACAATAGTTTGGCTTCTCAGATGAGTCAAAAAGGAAAAAAAATTTTTTTTCATGAGGAAATGAAAAGGTTGACACAGAGGACCAGTCGCCCTGGCTGCTCTTGTTATGATGAAGGGTCAGAGAGAAAGGCTGATGCAAAAACTCAGCATGAGGTATGAGAAAAGGAGGAGAATTAGATTTCTGTTTACTACCAATCTTCTTAAACCTAAATATAGTTCAAAAGTTAGTAGCAAAGACTAACTGATGACATGAGCACCACTAAAATATGATGCTCAGATATCACTGGTGGAGTGATATTCAGTACAACCCTTCGCAAAGTGTTTTCACAAGAGCTACAACCACCATATATATGTTCATATACTTTGGTATGTATACGATGCTGTCTACACAGATCCAGATACTCACAGTAGTGTTACATACTGGGAAAATTGAAGCTAAGTAAACATACTTTGATTCAGGAATATTTGTCCAATGGTTAATGCAAACATGGTGTAACAATTTGATGGAGTAGGCAGAATGGATAGAAACATAGAAAATGCTTAGAGCAATATAATTTGCCACTTTGGCAAAAGCAATATATAGATATGTATGTTTAAAATGGTTTAAGTTTTATGAAAAAAAGTGTGTATTTAAAGGAAAGAGATGTTAGTGACAAGCAAAATAACACTGATGGATAGATGAAGGGGATTAAGGGTACTTATCGTGATGAGTAATGAGTAATATACAGAATTGTTGAGTCATTTTATGGTGTCCTGAAACTAACATAACACTATGTGTTAATTATACTTGAATAAAAAAAAGACACACAGATGAACAAGTTCAAGCACAAAACCAAAGAAATGGTATTTAAAATTAAGGGAATGTCAAGTCATATTAGCAAGTTAATATTCTAATGTTTAGAAAAATAAAAATGTACTATAGAAAAAATAATAGTGATGAATTAAGAGTAATGAGTAAATAGAGATTTTTACTCCACTTTCTATTTTTAAAAATGTTATAATGTTATACTTTTCTTATATTAAGAAAACCATAAAAATGATAGAATAGTTAATATCTAATTTTTGCTTGCCAATAAACTAGCATTTAGATTAATTTCCAGAAAGCATTTAGAGAAGTAAAGCAGTACAGCAGTGTTTTTAAATCTACAGAGGCATCAAACCAAAAAATGTATCTTATTTGCTCTTTTCTGTGTAAATTTATTCATTTTTAATTTTTTTTAAAGATTCCATTCGTTTATTTGAGAGAGGGCATGGGGGGGCAGAAGGAGAGGGAGACGCAGACTTCCCTCTGAGAAGGGAGCCCTACATAGGGCTTAGTCCTAGGACCCTGAGATCATGACCTGAGCCGAAGGGCAGACACTTAAGTAACTGAGCCACCCGGGTGCCTCTTTTTTTTGTGTATGTAAATTTAAAAGAAAATAATTATGGATGTTTGACAATATCAGATATTAATTTTTGATGGTTTATGTATAAATAAAATGTCTCTCTCACCCCCGTCTTTATCTGGTTGCTAAATTAAAAACAATACTTAAAAGGTGCAAGCTAACAGAAGCTGGGAAATTTATTGACCACTAATTTTATCAATTTCCTCAGCATGTAAATTGCTATTCGGGAGTATTCAAGCCTTTTGAACACCTGTGAGTTAGAAAAGTATTGTCATGGATCTCCTACTATACTCAAGAATAATAATTTTCGAACTATTTTCTTCAGAGCTGTGTACCTCAGAGATTCTGCATACTTTTAACCCAGTTTTTATTTTTATATATACTGTGGTTCTTAAAAATTATGATAAAGCTAACATGTATTCTCAAATATTTACAATTTAAAAACTACTGCTATATTGTTTTGTCTGCATGGAAAATTGTGTCTTGCCGTTCTTACCTTATTGAACAATGTTCTGCAATTATTAAGAAAGTAGTAGTACAAACAGTTTTAAGTTCCAACTGATCGTCAGATTTCCTAGATTCTGTGTAATGGAAATAAAACTCAAAATTACACTGGATATTGGGGTAGTTATACGACGATCACTGTCATTCATAACCTGCAATTCTAAATGTCTGTGTTCACTAAAACAGTTTCATGGTTCTCATTGATTAAATTTACAATAAATACATATAAATTTGATTTTATGGAATAAATTTATACTAATAAAGTAATTCTTTTTTTTTTTACAGCATGGGAGTTTATTGTAAGATCTCATTTATATAAATGGTTTCTGTAATTAACTAGACCCTACAAGTGATATAAATGCTTTGGGGAACACATTTGTATTCTAGATCTTCTAATTGTAATGCGAACCTCCTTTCTGAAAATTCACGCTAGATAAGTATGATAACATCTTCAAAATATACTTTACTAATACAGAAATGTTTTATTATTTGGTGTGACAAGAAAGCACTTGCCTTTCACCTATGAAGAGTGCCACTGGCTGACATTTTCCAGACACAGGTGTTTGGGATCCCTTTTGGCATTTGTGCCAAGGCCAAGCTCTTCTCAAGGGCCCCCCCGCTGGGTGGCACCAGGCAGTACAGAGGTCCCCATTGGGTTGGTTGAGAGTTTTTCGGATCAGCCCAATTCTATTTCTCCCCTTTTATACTCCACAGACATTCCCTCTCCCTCCCATCTCAAAGCTACTATATTTATCTCTGCATCTGCTTTTCTGAGGGACCTGAAAAGCCTCATTTAGATAAATGTTTCTGTATACCTTTTTATTACTTAAATATGTAAAAGTTACTGAACAAATTATTAAATAACCAAGATTGCTGGGGGGCACGAGTGCTTCCTGCAAGTTCCTGTACTTGAGACAGCTATTTCATGATTATTCCACACTTTAGTTGTAGCCTTCCACATTTTATCCTCCAAAATAAGATGAAGCATATCAAGAATATAAATTTATCTTAATCAACTCTGTAGGCTAGTTATAGTCACTGTGCTTAGAAGCATAAAAATGTTAAAATGTAACTTTAAATTTTTTGACACATTTTCCTTTTAGTTTTGTCAAGTTTTTATTTAAATTCCGGTTAGTTAACATACTGTGTAATTATTAGTTTCAGGTGTATAATTTAGTGATTCAACACTTAGATACAATACCTGGTGTTCATCACAAGTGCCCTCCTTAATCTCCACCACGTATTTAACCCATTCCCCACCCAGGTCCCCTCTGGTAACCATCAGTTTGTTACTATAGTTAAGAATCTGTTTCTTTGGTTTACCTCTCCCCCGCCCCACCATGTTCATTTGTTTTGTTTCTGAAATTCACATATGAGTGAAATCATATGTTATTTGTCTTCCTCTGACTGACTTATTTTGCTTAGCGCACTACTCTCTAGCTCCATCCACGTTGTTGCAAATGGCAAGATTTCATTCTTTTTTGTGGCTGAGTAATATTACATTGTATGTATATACCACAGCTTCTTTATCCATTCCATTCATCAGTTGATCGGACATTTGGGCTCTTTCCATAATTTGGCTATTGTTGACAATGCTGCTATAAACTGGGGTGCAAGTATCCCTTCGAATTAGTATTTTTGTGTTCTTTGGATAAATACTAGTAGTGTAATTGCTGGATTGTAGGGTAGTTGTATTTTTAACTTACTGAAGGGACTTCATGCTGTTTTCAGAGTGGCTGCACCAGTTTGCATTCCTACTAACAGGGTAAGAGAATTCCCTTTCTCCACATTTTCACCCATACCTGTTGTTTCTTGTGATACATTTTGATAAAATATATCATGACTCAAGACCCTTGTACATTTTTCTTTACAAAGAAAACTAGGTAAAATTAGGACGAAGTGAACAAAAAATACAACCAGTTGTATAATAGGGAATTCAGCTACCATGGGATAAAATTAATGACAACCTTTTAATTTTCTTATTTACTTTTAATTTTTATTTATTTGATATATTCTGGACTTTTAAATAGCTTGACATATTTCATAGGTAGTTCCTATACTATATTCTTTAGTCCAAATATATTGCTTAGAAAATACTTTTATAATCTGTATCCCACAGTTTTAGCGACTAACTAGATATTCAATTAGACTAATCTAATTAGACCAGACCCAACTGGTCTGATTTGGCGTCTTACCTACATCATAATTATGTACCTATAGTTATATGGTTTAGAGAGTGAATTGAATGCCTTCTTAACGCTAATTGGGTCTGTGTGGGTGAGATGAGGGTGGATGAGAGTTATCCTGTCCATATCTCCAGGCTTAAACTTGGACATATTTTACATGTTAGTCGACTGCTTAGTTCCTGTTATTTTGTGGCTACTACTTTAAGGTAATCATGATAAAGTTGATCAGGATGCGTTCCTTGTCCCTATCTTTTTATTTACTGTGAGGATGTAATAATAATGATTACTTATGTAGTGATTTACTTTCCGCAGTGTCCAAATTTCTACGTTCAAATCTGTGTCTGTGGCTATAAGTACAAGCATCCCTTCATTATGTGGGTTTTATTAACCTTCACTATTTTTTTTTGCTTATTTTTGGTGAAATTTATGTACCAAAACAAACAAACAAAAAACCCAAAAACTAACTATGGATGTTCTATAAAGAAAACCCTCAATGAATCAAGTGGATTACGCTTTATGATCTTGAGTCCCTGCATCTATTTTCATGTAAATACACCCATTACATTTATCTTATGTACGGATTGAAAACCAAATATATTTGAGAAAAATTATGACATAGACTATGAAAAATACACATTTTTTAAATTACTTATTTACTCACCAAAGGAAAATTCCTATAGAGTTTGATTTCTTAGTTTTGGTAAACAGAGTACTGAAAACCACATATTCATATTCTTTGTTATGGCATTAAAAAAATAAATCTTTTTCCTGTCTGCATGATGTAGTTCTCTAGGTAGCTGGCAAAACACACTACCCATTCAGCAATATACAATTCTTTCCTGGTTTAACAAATGTATTCTTTGTGTCTTTATTCTTAGGATTATTATACTGAGTTAAGAGGATTAATCTACTGGTGGAACTCTATTATTCTCTACATTAGGTCAGAAAAAAAAAAAGATTAGTTTTGTGGAGAAAAATTACAAGACAGTAGTCACATTTGATACTTTTTTTCTGTTGTTTTAATTAAGCTATATTCTGGATTATAAAGAATAAATATATTAGTAACAAAATTATTTTGGAAGTTGGAGTAAGTCCTGATATCTGTAACTAACTAGGCATGTGACCTTATTCAAAACATTTAATCTTTGTGTACCTTGTTTTCCTCATTCATGTCTCTACACATCTTAAATCTTTCTTCTCTATGTAGCATGGCACTTAAGTATCCTGCTATGTGACCTTCCAACCCTCCAGGCTTTCTTCCTCCAATCGATTCTCCATACAAGTATCCAAATTATCTTTCTAAAATGCATATTTTTTTCATGTTTGCCCTATGAGTAGAAATGTCAGCAGTGTTTCATTGCCAAAAGTATCATCTACACCTCTAAACCCTACCTGCTTCTATTGCTATTTCCTGATTCTCTTTCTATACTTTAGTTGTAGTCATACTCAACTACTTACTGTTTCTCAATCAACATTTCAGGACCCCACCATTTTCCATAGATCTGTCCATCTGTTTTAACCAATCTTTATGTCATCAATCCTTAGATATTTTCTATGTATCCCACAGCTCCCACATTAATAATTCCTTAAAAAATATTCCCTGAATTACACAAATTCTTGTTTTCTTTCTTTATGCCCCTTTCATTTCGAATAATGGTCATTTTGTCACATCTCATAAACTAATGGACCGTGAGCAATATACGTGTCTTATTATACAGTCTTTGTAACACAATAGAAAGAGCATCCACTATGGCAATGGAAAGGCTTGTGTTCCTTAGTACCGCTTCTTTGACCTTGGTCAAGTTGTTTCACCATCTTAGAAATGGGATAATAATTCCTGAGTAGGAAGAAACATGCATGTTTGTCATTATCGAGCTCATGTACCAGGTTCAGATAAGCAATTACAGACATTTTAGCTGCAATAGCTTTTACGGTTATGTTATGGCCTTGCAGTAGAACTGCATTGATATGGCTTTTTTTCTTGATGTACACACATGCAGCTCATTTTATTAGTTAATTTTTACCCTAGGTGACTTTTATGTTCAGAACTCTTTTCACTGGATTGGTATTTACCCCTCAATAATTCATGGCAGAGAAGAAAAACTTTAAGAATTTACAGGTTCTGCTTCTATCAGCAGTATTACCCCTTGTTACCAATGGCTTAGATATTTCCATTTCTGGCATTTCATAAAACTTTCCTCTGTTGTGAAAGGACAAATATATGCCTTTTAAAAGTTATATGATATAATTGGACCAATTTCTACTTTCTATTATTTCTAGAAATGTAATAATTTTTTAAAAGTCCTTTCTACTGGTTATGCTATTAAATCAAATACATTTAAAAAAGCACCCATTTGGGAAATATGTATATTTCCCTCAGAAAAGCAACTGGCATATTATATAAACTTAATAAATGATAGATAAAATGACAAGGATACTGCTAATTATAATTTCAGTATACTCAATACTCAGCTCAGCGTTTGACAAATTCCAGGTGTTCCAATAAATAATCAAGAGATTAAGTGAATGAGTAACTGAGTTAAATGAGGGAATTAAATCAGATTAGTGGTTGTAAATTGCAGTTGTTCATCAGAGTCACCTTTAAAACAATTTTTAAGAAGGTGGATGCCTACTTCTAAATAATGACCTACTATCAGAAACTGGATGTGGGGCTAAGACATTTGTATTTTTAAAAATTTCATGATGTCTGTGCACAGCAATGTAAATGTACTTACTGCCACTGAATTGTAAACTTAAAAATGGTTAAAATGATAAAGTTTGTGTTATGTATATTTTACTACAATAAATAAAAAGAATATATGATGTCTATTCACTTAATGGTAGAATGCCCTATGGGGAAACATGAAAAGTGTCAGTCTCAAGAATTGGAAGATCACATATAGATTGAAAAAAAATAATACGGTCTCCACAAATTCTGAATGTTTTCACAGTATGTTGTTTTCCTACGGCCATGAGGTAATGACATAGAAGGCACTAGCTCTTTCACTGACTTGATCAACTTCTTTGTGAAAGTATTTTCTCTCTCTGATGCTTATCTTTCTTTATCGAATCTAGTTAACACTCCAAGTTTTAAGAGCTAACACCTGGTTAAGTAATGTCTAATCCCAATGTCAAAGGGAGGCATAGAGGAAATGAATGGTGTCCACAAAAAAACAATGGTCTCCAGAGAAATTCATTTTCTGAAGTGTGCTGTCACAAAACAATACATAAATTTAAACATGCCTTAATTGATTTTAGACATTTTTAAATTGATAGTGTTAGTTTTGATAAAGCATGATGTCTAACTATGACTGTTTCTTTCTGCCCTGTCCACCAGTGATATACCTAATTGCTTTAGTAGTGTTTCTGAACCTAGTTGTATTTAAGTCAGGTGATGCAAAGCTTTCATTAAAAGAAAGAATAACCTAGAGATAAATCATTCTTCAACTTTGCATGAGAAATACTCAAATTTCATTGTTAAAAATGCAAATTTCTAAGCCAAACTCCAAAAGATGATTTTACAATTCTGTAGTGGAGATGCATTTTTAATCATACAAGTGACATAAATGGTTTTAAACAAACACTAAAACCCAAGTAACCACCCCACCATCATACACTCACCCTGGGTACACTGATGTTAGATTTGGGTAAGTCCATGGAAGAAAATATATTACTTTTTTTCCCCCTCACCTTATAGTTAGATATTTTTCTTAAATATAAGTACATGAGTAGATGATACAATGAGTAAATATTATACCATTCTTTCTATTCTTTCTAAATGCTTCTCTGATTTATACTAATATGAGTATTTATATAGCATTATTTTTCCTTTCTAAATAGTATTTTTATTTTTTAACTTTAAGTAGTTTTGTTTTAAAGTTATATGCATGAGATCATATTGCAACTAACAAAAAAAAAACACAAAATGTGTTGCTTGTGGTGGGAGAGAAGAAAAAGTCCACCTGTTACAGTAATATGCATGTGCATGTGTATGAGTATGTATATATTTGCTTATGTATATATATAAATTTGATATAAATTACTGATTCTAATGAAAAAATTATTTTTGAGTTTCTGTGATGTTGCTAATAATTGTTTAAAATTTTATTTATAGCCTATGTTAAATTACTTTTGAAGTGTGTGTTTCTGCTTTCCTACACTTACACCAAAGCTGTTAAAACCAAACCATGCCAGTTATAAATATTTATAAAGCAACATCACATCATGATTTTAAAACCACATGTCACTTTTTCACTACTTCGTAGTAGTGACTAATATGAACTAAATGGAAACTGCCATTTTACTCATTCTTCAATTCCATGATTTATAATAAGTGAACAGAGATGGAGATGTGTTGTTAAAAGTAACTCAGAGGATACTCACGTCTTTGACTTGCATTATGTTTGATTCACCTCAACTATGCCTAATGCCTTCTTCACTGTTTTCCCGCTGATTATTAAATTATTTCTAAAGTAGTTCTTCAAACTATGAACAACCAAGAGTATTCACTGTCATCCATTCAAAATGGTAGAACCATGTGATAACCAAAGCAAATTTGGGAAATGTATTTGTAAATCAACAGGCAAAGTTCCTTACACTTAGAAAAAGGGTGGGAATTTAGGTGGAACAAGGCAATATCAAATTAGACTGCAAGATTGGCAGCAAGAGATGGGTCTTAACTTTACTTGCTTTTTCTTCAATCCTTTCATAAGTGCCCTTGCCTTTGAAAAGCAGGAAATTGAATTAATCCCTCAGGCTATTTCTTAAATTAATGGAGAAATTATCCCTCCTTTTTCTCCCATCATTTTGAACTTCCCTTAGCGGCCCACTCTGAGGAACACTCTGATACAGTGGAACTAAGCAATGAATTAAAAAGTCATAGTCACCTAAGTTCTCCTCCTAACATGAAAATTAATTAGCACTGTCCTGGTACAGAGAAAACAGAGCTTTTGTTTTAGCAATCAGGAAAATTACAGTCATTTTCCATGATTGACCTTTGTTTAGTGTTTCTGTTAGCTGTTGCCTGCTCTTCCTTATTGATGATTCCTTCTTTTTTCTTTTTTTTTTCCACTTTGCTTATTGGTTTATAAGGAATTCTCTTTGATGGAAAACCTCTTTATCAAAGACTTTTTTCCAAGTGTGACCTTGTACCAATGCCTCTTAAGAAACATGATTTGATTGTATTCTATTTATATTATAACCAAAGGAATTATTGAATTGTCCTTAAAGTTGAGGCTGGATAAACTCTGTGGACTCTGGTTGAGACCTCTTATCAGAGTGCCTCCCAACCCCTACCCTAATGCTGTGGCACTATTTAAGATCCTAGAATTATGGAACTATCCTGGAGTAGATGAAGAGATCTATTAAAGCATGAAAAAGATTATTATTTTTTCATTAGATACAAAGAATGGATGCATAAACTCCAATTAATTTTCATTATAGAAAAATAAGACAAATGCTATGTCTTAACGTATAATTTTGTGGACTGAGCTTCATACCTGCAATACATGTTATAAATTCATTTAGACCTTTTATAGTTTAGTGATTTTCTTCATCTATAATTTAGCAGTATTAACTACTCACTAAACCAATGTAACTTCCAAAAAGACTGCACAGAACAAAACACAAAAGTAGTGAAGACTTGAAAGAAAGGAATAAGTAAGGGTATATAACCGATACCTCTTTATTGTACTGCATTGGAAGAAATTTCGCAGTGGAGAGACTGGTCATTAGCTTTGTTTCATTTTCATGTTCTAAAGAATGAGGAATTAATTTTAAACCAGGCTTTGATTATAACCAAATCAAGCATTGCATTTTGGCTTTCCTTTGTGAACACTGACAATACCCAACTTAACAATGGTTGGCCTAACAATTTTTAGCCTTTATGATCATGTGAAAGTGATACCTATGCATTCACTAGAAACCACTATTTCCTATTTGAATTTTGATCTTTTCCTGGGCTAGTGATATGCCGTAGGATCCTCTCTCCTGACACTGGGAAATGGCAGTGAGCTGTAGCTTCTGGTCAGCCACATGATCCTGATGGTAAACAACAGTGCACTTACAACCATTCTGTACCCATACACCCATTCTGTTTTTCATTCTCAGTATTGTATTCAATACATTACATGAGGTATTCAACATTTTATTATAAAACAGGCTTTGTGTTAGATGATTTTATCCAATTGTTGGCTAATGTAAGTGTTCTGAGAATGTTTAAGTGGGGCAAGGATAATCAATGATGTTCAATAAGTTAGGTATATTAAATGCATTTTCAACCTATGATATTTTCAACTTAGGATGGGTTTATTGGGACGTGACTCTCTCAGTCATGAAATACCTGTATGCTAGTATACTGGCATATAAAGCCTGGGACAAGGATAGGAGGGGCCTATGGTACAAACTTTAATGAGTACTTAACTTTCAGGGCTTGGAAGCACTGACCCTACACTCTCCTGCCCTGAGAGTGAGTGCTCCCTTACATTTTGCCTTCTAGGTTTCTTATTCCCCTCATCTGGGTCTCAGCTCTTCTATTGTATTTGTATTATTGTTAGACTACCACATAATGTAAAAGCACACTTGCTTTTTTTAAAAAAAATTTTATTGTTATGTTAATCACCATATATTACATCATTAGTTTTTGATGTAGTGTTCCATGATTCATTGTTTGTTCATAACACCCAGTGCTCCATGCAGAACGTGCCCTCTTTAATACCCATCACCAGGCTAACCCATCCCCCTACCCTCCTCCCCTCTAGAACCCTCAGTTTGTTTTTCAGAGTCCATCATCTCTCATGGTTCGTCTCCCCCTCTGACACACTTGCTTTTGAAATGAGGCTAATATATTAATGGTTAGCATTAGAACAACTTACTCCTAAAAACAATTTGCTATAGAGCTGTTCATCTTTCACTGTTCTATCTCATAAGCTGGGGTATTTGGATGCTATAGATCTTGACTTATGACGCAATTAGTCCAGCATAGATTTTTCAGAAAATTTTCAGATTTTTAAGAAAACACTTGATAAAGATAAAATGTTTTTTAAAGCAAGGTGAGGGTTCACTTACTTGGTGTGTGTTTTGAATGTCAGACTCCCCTAAAGCCTGAAACATCTCTGTTGCTTAATATGCTGATTTGTGCCATACAGGAGATTTCTCTGCCAGCAAACTTGTTTTAGCATGCATAGACTGTGAAGGCTTAATTTTACCTTTATAAAGCAAAATAAATGAACCAGGACCACATTATTGCGAGTTGAAAAATCATTAAAAACAAAAATCAAAAAACTCCATAAGGCTAAAAAGTAGGAACTCTGGTAAAGGTCAAGATAAGGAACTTTTTTGAGCACTTCAGTATGATGAGGGAAGTCTTCCTATCTCTAGACTTCTTGTTGGAGCTGACTTATTCAGTAGGCAAAGAGCTATTAGGTGCCCACAAAATATATGTTAGTTTATCTTAAAATCAGAAGAAAAAATAAAAACAATCCAGCCATATAATATTTATGCCAATATAGTTATAAAATAGAATTATTAATTTTTTAATAAAAAAAATGACCATAAAAGCAATAGTTCCTAGGACCAATGACAGTCATAGTGTGGCTTTGTTCATTGGCGCTGGAGGAGATTTATTTCCTGGTAAGAAGCATCTTGTCACATGCCCATCTGATTTGACCAATTGCCGCCAAAGTTTGAAATTAAAAGCACAGTTTAAAAAGTGAGGTGGAAGCCAGGTGGTAAAAAAACAAATAAACAAGCCAAAAATTACAAATATCTATTTCATATAGTGGTTAAACATTATAATCCTGAAAATAGATCTGCATTTGTATCAAAGTTTAAAAAATGATTGGATGAAAACTGCCAGTTCTTCTTAACATCAGGCCTGTGTTTCTGGCAAAAGGGTGATAGGAGAGATACATTTGCTATCTGTGCTTGAGCTGGACATGGAAAGATACAGACAAACCAGTTTTTCATCCAATTTGTTCCTCCATATTTAATACCAGAATTTAGTTGGTAAGGCTAAAATGACTTTCTGTGATATGGTATTGCCAATTCTCTCTGAATTCTCTATTTAAGTGAGCTTTTATGAGGCATATTAGTTTGCAAGGGCTACTATAACAAGGTATCAGACTGGGTGGCATTAACCATGGAAATTTATTTCCTCGAAGTTTTGGAAAGTAGAAATCTGAAATCAAGGTGTTGGCAGGGTCACTTTCTTCTGAAGTCTTCCTCTTTGGATCGCATGTGGCTGTCTGCTCTCTTTTGTCTTCACATGGTCTTCCCTCTGTATGATCGGTGTCCAAATTTCCTATTTCTATAAGGATACCATTCATACTGGAAAAGGCCCATCCTAAAAAACCTCACTTTAACTTAATTATCTCTGTAAAGCCCCTATTCCCAAATACAGTCACATTCTGGGGGTTACGACTTCAACATATGAATTTTGGGGAAGAAAATTCATCCCATGACATGAGGTAATCGAAATAGATTGAGTATAGTGTTCTAAGTACATATTATGTTAATTATTATTACTACAGGTTTTAATATTTAGTATGTGGTATGCCTTAATATAAACTATATAGTTAGAACAATGGAATGTCATTTAAGGCCAGAGGAAATTCAAGCCACTGTGACAACATGATAAATAACATTAATTTTTTAAATTATGATAGAACCAATAATAGCATTTCCTGTAAAGCAGTGTTTTTAATATTGTGATCCATGTATCACATCAAAATCACTGGGGATGCTATTTTTTGGTTCTACCCATATCCACTGAAGCAGAATCTCTAGAGGTAGGGGCCCAATTTTCTGAATTTTTATAAAGCGTTCCAGGTGATGATGGCAATAATAATTTGAGAATTGCTCTGTAACCAAATAATATTTATTCTCTTTTACTTTTTAACTTGATGGCTACTATAGACTGAAATTTTGTATCCCCCTAAAGTTCATAGGTTCATTAAAACCTAATTCCCAATGTGACAGTATCAGGAGTTGGGACCTTTGGAAAGTGACTAGGTCATGAGGACTGTGACCTCATGAATAGGATTAGTGCCCTTATAAAGGAGACCACAGAGAGCTCCCTTGCCCCTTCCACTATGCAAGGGAAAGATGGCCGTCTATGAGCCAGGAAGTGGGCTTTCACCACTCATTGGATCTGCACCTTAATCTTAGACTTCCCAGCCTCCAGAACTGTGAGAAATAAGTAAGTCACCTAGTCTATGGTACTCTGTTATATCAGCCCAAACTGACTAAGATAGTGGCTTTCAGATTCACAGAATTGGAATAATCACTCATCATATCTATTTATAATTTATTTATAATTTATAATTACAATAATCTATAATTTATAATCACGCATCATATCTATTTATAATTATAATTTATAATTTATAATTGCTCTCATGGGTTCTATCTATCATCATTATCATCTGTCTGTATCTATCATCTAAAATACATTTCATGCTCTTGGGGCGCCTGGGTGGCTCAGTCGTTAAGCCTCTGCCTTCGGCTCAGGTCATGATCCCAGGGTCCTGGGATCGAGCCCCACACTGGGCTCCCTTCTCGGCAGGAAGCCTGATTCTCCCTCTCCCACTCTCCCTGCTTGTGTTACTGATCTCGCTGTGTGTCTCTCTGTCAAATAAATAAATAAAATCTTTAAAAAAAAAATACATTGCATGCTCTTGAACTCACCAACCAAACCAAGAACTAACACACTGACAACAACTGGTATCTAGTTATATGTTTTCTACTTATATGTTTTTATATATAAAAAATATATATACACACACATACATAAATATGTGTATGTGTATATGTGTGTTTGTCTCTCTGTATATGCAGCCATATATGTGTGTATGTATGTGTGTGTATATATATATATGTGTATATATATACACATATATATATATACAGCTTTAACTGTTTAGAACTTTCTTTTTATAAAAAGGGTATCAGACTGTTCATAGTCTTCTAGGATTTGCTCAACTCCTTTTCCCCAATGCCAACATTGTATTGAATTTCATTATTCCAAATTTTTGCAAATAACCTTTTATCTGTTCATTTTCACCGTTATAGGTATATTTGTTCAGTTTCACGGTTATAAGATTATATTGAAGTAATATACCATAATCTAATGATTCATTCTCTTCTTCATTTGGGTTAATTTCTAGTATCCCCTCTCATTAATAGCCTTTCTAGTAATATTTATTCATATGCATCCAAGTGTACATATGTGAGGGATATTCTTAGTTATATACCTAGAAATAAAAATGTTGACTAGTAGGATATGAGAACAATAACTTTAAATAATATTACCAAATTATTTTCCAATCATTTTAGTTATTGAAATTCTGATCAATAATGTTGAAGATAATCACTGCAGCACAGAATATTATCACAGTTCTTAATATTTGTCAATCAAATGGATATGAAATTGTTTTATTGTGGTGTGGATTTGCATTTCCCTAATCACAAAGAGACTGAGCATCTCTTTATATTCTTCCTGGTCATCTGTGTTTTGTCTGCTCTGAAATGCCCGTTCATGTCTTTTGCCTATTTTTCTACTATGTTGTCTTTTTTCTTATTGATTTTTAGAAGAGTTTTTTTCCTTTTTTTTATAAACCCTTTATACTAGTCCCTTGTCAGTGACAGTATTGCAAATATCTTCTACCAGTTTCTACTTGGTATTTTCTCTTAATTTAAGGTACCTTTTGAAAAAATGGAATTTTTAATTTAAATAGTTAAGTTTATCAGTCACATCTTATATAACTAGCACCTTTTCTGTCTTCTTTGAGAAAATCTTCTGGGGCGCCTGGGTGGCTCAGTCGTTAAGTGTCTGCCCTCAGCTCAGTCATGGTCCCAGGGTCCTGGGATCGAGCCCCACATTGGGCTCCCTGTTGGGCGGGAAGTCTGCTTCTCCCTCTCCCACTTCCCCTGCTTGTGTTCCCTCTCTTGCTGTGTCTCTCTCTGTCAAATAAATAAATATTTGAAAAAAGAAAAGGAAAGAAAATCTTATTTATCCCAAGGTAAGAAACATATTAACTTATATTTTATACTAAAGCTTTGTTTTTGATACTTATGTTCTTGACCTATCTGGATAAAGTGTATAAACTATGAGGTAGGCATCGAATTTCCTATAATATTTTTTACATAGAGATGATCGTTTTTCTTCATTTCCATTAACTGATTTTTTTAACTGATCCTCCATGCCACCAGAGTCATATATTAAGTTTCCATGTATGATGTGTCTCTCAATCCTTTATAATATTTTATGTTAGCTTGTAAACCCCCAATACAAGACTATACTACCATATTTATTATAGCTTCATAATAAGATGTGCTCTCTGGTAGAGCAAGTCTCAATTCTATTCTTTACCTGCAAAAAATTCTTAGCTATTATTTACCTTTTAATCTTTCATATAAATTTTAAAATCTATCAAGCTTCAGAAGAAACTTTGTTGGTATCAAGTGCCAAAAAAATAAAAAAAATAAAAATCTATTCAACCTGTGCACATATTACAGTCACAAAGAAAAGAAAACAAAATATGATTCTGGCCTCCAAAGCTACTCTATTGCGATCACAGTATTTACACGTTTCATTTAGAAAATATGTTCTTAAATAGTATTTACTTTGTGGTTTAAAAATTTACATTTGCTTAAGGCCTTAAAGGGATAGATTTTAAAGTTTATATTTTTCTCCTATATTTGTGGTTTGCAGATTGTGAGGATTTAGAATGATGCTATTTCAGCTTCATTTTTACAGCTATAATGGACTATTTTCTTGAATGTTTCTTCATGTCTTTTCATTTTATAGATGTTCAAGTAGCAAGGACTATAGTTTTGGTTATAAGATGGCTTATTTATTATTTAATTGAAAATAAATGAACTCTTCCACAAATCTTAAAATTTTGTTACTTAGCTGAATCTCAGTTGGTTTAACATTCACAATCCTCTTGAAATAACAGAATGTTACCTATCACACCACCCTTATCCTTGTAAGGGAAATAATTTCTAACATAATGTGTAACTTGGAGGCACCCACAATGTGGCAATCACAATATGACCCCATTCTCTCATTGCTTCATATATTCACTGGTTGTAAGTTAAGAAGCATGTAAATCTGCAGCAGCAATTTATGGAATAGAAATCTAATGATCAAAGGGAGTTGGTGTAGTTTCTTAAAGTGCATTATTTATTCACGATACATAGCTTAAATAGTGGTAGAATTTGGCTTAGTGCATATGTATGTTACTTCATTGTACATCTTTTAGCAAAGAGTTTTTTTCAGTTAAAATTTGCTCAAGGACATAGAATGTGAGGACATTTAGTATTCTGGTACAGTGCACTCTGTTCTGCTAATCCTTTTTATGCTGAGAAGCTGGAATGTGAAAAGGTTGTAAAACAAGGAAACAAACTCAAATGGTTATTTCTTGTTTTAGTCTAATCTCATTATGATACAGCACCAATAAGCATGGTGGCTAAGATAATAAGAGGGCAACCACTCTACTTGTGTCTTAAATTCACTAAGACATCAATTCTAATTTACATTAAGTGAAAAACTGTTTACAAAGTACGAAGTAAAAGATAGAATTAAAAAAAATTCAACTCATTCTTCTGACCATGTTCTTTGCAGTGAGTTTTGGGTTTAAGCTTTAACTTTGGACTGAAATCAGTTAGAAAAAATTGGATTCTAGGACTTGAGATCTCCTCATTGAAAAATCAGTAAATAGAAGGGAGGGAGAAAAGCTAACTTCGTAATTGAGGAAAAATTAAAATCCTCCCTGTAAATGAGGTTTGCACAACATCAGACCACAAATGAGCAACAACTGAAATCAAAGCATGAGTCAGAAGCATACAGGACATACTGCAGGACAGATTATGTCTCCAATATAGGTGAAATGAATTTCATGCACAATTTATTAGTGCTGTCATGGGTGGTCTGTTCTAAGACAGAATCTAGGTGAATTGAGTTATTTACCTGCTACAGTACCAAGTGGTCTTTTAGAGCAATGTTTCCTAAACTTTCTTGTTCCCTAGGGTACTTATTAAAAATACAGATTACCTTGCCCTACCTGAGATCTATCGATTCAGGATATATGGTGTAGGAACTTGGGAATCTGTATTCATTATTAGCTAAATTCAGAATTCTGCTCTGGAGAAAGGTAATAGAGGAATTAGCATAGTACTAGTCATATATGTGTTTGTATGTGTGTGTGTAGTACTTTATAGAAAATAACACTTTAGTTTTGAAATATCTCCCTAAAAATGCACAAAACTGCAGGAACAATCTACTTAACAGTCAAGTGATTTCAGTGATTTTCCTACAAGGGTAATGATGGCTCTGGCTTTTAATTTTTATTTTATTTTTTGTCATAAGAGCATCTATTGTGGAGTGAGAATGGAGCCTTCTCATTAGCTAATAAGAATGTATTAAAGCCTCTATAGATTAGGCAAGTTCTAAAATTTTATCTTCCCCTGATAAATGGAAAAGGACAATTTAAAATATGTTTTTTACTTATCTCAATTAAATTAGCCAATATTAAGGGAATTCCGCATTTCTGTTGGTAAATAAAATAGAAATCATTTAAAGCAACAATCAAAACATGGCACATTCCATTTAATAATTTCAGAATGTGTTTTTAGAGGTAAAATTTTCTCAAAGAGGATTTCAATTTAATCGTTTATGTAACAATAACCAAACACATTTTCCCTTGAAATTTAAGAGTATTTTGCATGGGTAGCATTTCTGTGTAGAAACATTTACTCTCTGGAAGGTGGTATATGTTTTACAGCAAGATATCCATTTTTCCAGTAGGAAGATCAGTTCAAAGAGATTTAGCAACTTGCTTGGAGGCACACATCAGTCAATGGAAAAGTCAGAAGTAAGGGACCGATTCCTGACTGACCGCCTGGCCTCTTGTGGAAATGTGTTTGTTGCCATTGCTCTTCCTGAGACAACTTAGCCCTAGAGAAATCCACATTTCTTGCTTTGTTGTCCACAGTAGCCCTTCCTTTCAGCATTGTAGGTGTCAAAAATGCTTTTGAGGATGATTAGTCAAAATAAATGCTTTCCCCCTACATTTTAATCTTTGTAGAGCTTTTCCACAGGAGCCAACGTGAGGGGCAGATGCTCCACAGCACAAGCCTCATCTTTTCCTCCTCCTGTGACCACCTGCTTCCTGCCTCAGCACTTGGATCCACCTCACAGCCCAGCTGCTTCCTCTGTTCCGGGCCCCATGGCTCCCTCAGTCATGGCACGAGTGCTGTGTGAGCAGTGACCCTTGTGGCTTCCCTGTCATCGTCCAGCTGCCTTCAGCCTGAGCACTGCCTGTAACAGATTCCCCTCACATTTCTGCTGTCAGCCTGACGCCAGACTTCACAACTTCCCTAGTCAATTTTGCTGGCCTCCTGCCTCTCTGTTCAGAGCTTTGGAGGTTCTCAAACACGCCCCATCTGCCCACTGAGACCTCCCAATTTAATGGCGGCCCACCTCCTTGGACTGTGCCCACTCGCATCTCTAAGGAGAGAGATAATTCTCCTCCATAGAGGAGGAAATGAACTGTACAGGACTCCTCCACAATACAGTTGACAATGTTGTTCAACTAAGTTTCAAATTAATTTGAATTTTGTGAAAACAAGCATTAAAAATATGCCTACATCGTACTTAAGTCCGATGCAAAGGTTATCTCGCAGCAGGCTTAGAAAACAAGCATAATAAGAGATAGGTAGCATAATTGCAGTAGAAAAAGCACCACAATAAGAACTGAAATATGCCAGGGTACTGGTTCTCTAATTTCTCCCTAACTTTAGCAACATTTCTGGCCTTGGGAAGTCGCTTTGCTGATGCAGGTCTCAAATGCCTCATTAATAAAATGTAAATTGTAAAATTTTGTCTGCCTAAGGATCATGGCCTTCGCCAGGTAAAGGTTTGAATTAAATTCATTACAAAAGTAGATAAAAATATTTAACATTTAACAAAATTTGACATTTAATCCTGTTAAAAAGATAACATTTTATGTTATGGTAGGAATGTGAAAACAATATTTTGAAAATATATAAAAAAGAAGCAAATCTCTTTTAATAGTTTTGTTGGATTTTTTTTGCGTAGGTACATAGAGAAATATATTCTCTTTCTCATTTCCTCTTCCTTTCATATGCACAAAATTGTGTTCTTCTAATTACTCCTTGCTTTTTCACTTATATTTTATATCATAATTTTAATTTTGTTGTAAGTATAGTCTCATTTTATTTCAGTTTTTATCTTAGTTGTAAATGCTTACATTATGTTCTATTAACAATTCTCTTTTGATTTAAATTTTTGGTTTTCATAAAGTTACAATCATAGAAATTCATTAAGCACTCATTACATTGTAGGTTCTGTTAAAATTATTTTCCATATAGTATCTCATTTGATGAACATTTAATATTTTAATAACCTGTTTTATTTCCAAAATACTTAAATAAAGTAGCTTACAAGAAATGTAAAATAGTATTATGAAAATAGCACCTGAGAAAATCACTGTGTTCGGAAACAGCATAGAAAAGATAAACTGAAGCAAGAAGTATGAAATGCATGCATGAAGTTTTATGCATTCATTAGAGAATGTACTCAAATTAGGTTTGGGGTTTTAACAGCCAAATAGGAGGGAGGGAGTATTGGTTAGCATGAAGGTATAATTATTTACTCAATTCCTTATATTACAAAATGAAATCAAACCCAATCCCTGAAAATGTACAGCCTCTTGGTAAGGAGATAAGGCTCAGACAATAAAGATATTTATTCATATACTTTTATATGACTTTTAAAGTTAAAAGTATGAACGTATTTACAATTCTTGATACATGTTATCAAATTTCTTTCCCAAACCAGCACTGGGCATTGATTGTCATACAAATTGTCCACATTTCCTCTTTGTTTCATTAATCTTTATTTCTTTGATTTTAGGAAGATCGAATATTTTTTTTTTTCCTCACTGTGTTTGCCTCTTATGAGTAAATATCTCCTGGTTTGTTAAGATCCAGCTCATTAGGCTGAATTTTCCACAACTGAGGCATTTATCTATAAATCGAGTATGATTGATTATGACAGGATCTAGTCCTTCTTTGTATGTAATTATTTTAGCAGAAGTATCACCTCCATTTTGATATGCTCTTGGTTTTACCATATTATTTAAAGTTGAAGAAAAAGAGCAGATAACAGGGTGACAATGCATTTTGTCATTTTGTTTATTTAGGCCAAGCAGACCTCCAGGAAGCTTGAAAACTAGAAATACTTTACATTTTGGACTAGATTCAAACTTTTTATTCATTGTATTTTCAATCAAAGATACATGTTTTCTCTCATCCTATGACAATCAATCTTTGCTGTAACCCACTAGTGAAAAAGCCATTATCTAATTTTCCTGACACTTTTTCCTGTTGCCAAATCTTTGGGGAACAATATTAAATCTGTCATTTAAGGACTCCTTATGTGAACACACTATTCTTATCATTTGCTTTTCTGTGTTGTGTTGATTCCCAAAGAATTTAAATCATCTGCAAAAAAGGGTGGGTAATTTTTTTTAAGTTTTTATGTTTTATGAGTTATGCTAACATTTATTTTACAAACAAAGCAGCATGTTTCCAAGTACTGCTTTTAATCAGATAGCTCTCTTAGCGTGCATCCTATTTAACCTAGAGCCTTCTGTAAAGATGCATTTTTTGAATATTTCCAAGAAATGCTGGACACAGTTCTCTCAGAAAGGCAACCTGCTCATATTCCATCACATTGACTGCATCTGCCCCAGACACAAGCTGTGTGTACTTGGACGGCTGGTGCCAGGAGAAAATCGGTCCTGCCCCATGTTGTGATGCTTTCCCTGGAAACACGCATTTGTGAATACCCTATTCTATGTTTTCTATAGCAAGATAATAGTATAGAAAAATAGCACATGCTTCTAAATCCAGTCTAGGCCTTTAGAAGATTACTACCTAATTTTTCGCTACAGAGCTTGATGGAGAATGTTGATAAGCCTGGGGGATAGAGCAAAACAACAAAGAAAAGAATTTGAATTCTTTAGTCTGGAGAGAAGGTTGGAAGGTTAAAGACTGTCTTATTAATGGAATTCAAGTTATATAGAAGTTTTGTAATTGAGTCAAAATGAATTAACCTTTTTCAAAGGCAATTTTGATTTCTGTCCCAGTGTCTTTAAATAAGAGAAAGTGGGGGAGGTGTGGAGAAGGCCGGATGATCGAATATCTGTGAGCTTGGGCCACTTCCCTGGGGCTTCCTTGATCTCACCTCTTGACAGTGCTCTCAGGACTCCTCAGTGTAATTTTCCCCTTTCCTTTCTATCTCTCCTTTCACCACTTCCATCCAGAATGAAACATTGTCCTGACAAAAGTGTCCAATATGCATTACTGCAAAGAGACTTTCAGAGATTGATACCACTGCCTTCCGATGTTCGAATGAGAGAAAACAGCTTGTCAGAAGTTACCAAGCAGGGTTTTCATTTGGTATAAAGCAGACATTTCTGACAGTGATGGTTGTTAAACACAGGAGAGCTACTGGGGAAGGTAGCTATGCATTCCTCTCCCTCTCTCGGGGCTAGCCAGCTTTACCATTATAGAGAAAGTTGACTTGCAAAGCAAGAAAGGCCCCAAATGGCTTGTCAAACTTTCCACTCCAGTTTCCAGTATCCAAACAATATAAATATCTCTTAATCCAGACAATCCATAGTACTTTATTAATGCTGGACAATATTGTGCTGGATGATTTTCAGCAATTTTGGTCTTTGGCTTGCCATTTTAGTTTAAAATCAAATGGCGGGGGTGGGGGTGAATTTATTGATCAAGAGTATATTCTAAATGATCAAAATATACTTAAAAAGTAATAGACTTTTTGTTTTTGGAAAACAAGTGCAAGCCTATCTTTCTAAATTTTCTCAGTTGTCAGATTAGATCAAAGTTAACTTCACCTTAAGATTTTTATTGGTAGTCAGCCCTAGGCGATTACTAAGTGAAGTACTCTAAATTTAAAGCTGGTAAAATTTATGTCTAATACACATGCTATTAGGTGTTTTTGATGTTTCTGATGCCTACTCATAAAAGTATACAATATTTACTATTGTTTCTCCAAAGACCATAATGAAAATCTGTCAATCAGGTAAAGCAAAGTTTAGTAGATATGTGGCAGTGAATGAGAATATCATCTTGACAGAGTCTTAGTGTCTCAGGCATAAGAAGAAGATAGTCTCACCAATGGTGCAAGAAAGTTCCCCTTTCTCCACATCCTCTCCAACATTTGTTGTTTTTTGTGTTGTTGATTTTAGCCATCTGACAGGTGTGAGGTGATATCTCTTTGTAGTTTTGATTTGCATTTCCCTGATGATGAGTAATGCTGAGAATCTTTTCATGTGTCTGTTGACCATCTCTATGTTTTCTTTGGGAAAATGTCTATTCATGTCTTCTCATTTTTAATTGGATTATTTGGTTTTTGGGTGTTGGGTTGGATAAGTTCTTTATAGATTTTGGATATTAACCCTTTATCAGATATGTCATTTGCAAATATCTTCTCCCATTTCATAGTTTGCCTTTTAGTTTTGGTGATTGTTTCCTTCTCTGTGCAGAAGCTTTTTATTTTGATGTAATCCCAATAGTTTATTTTTGCTTTTATTTCCCTTGCCTTCAGAGACACATCTAGAAAAAGTTGCTGCAGCCGATGTCAAAGAAGTTACTGCCTGTGTTCTCTTCTAGGAGTACACATGAAACTAGTATTACACTGTATGTTAACTAACCGGAATTTAAATAAACTTAGAAGACATTTATAGAGTTTCAAGTTTGGGCTAGGTGATTTTTTTTTTTAAGATTTTATTTATTTATCAGAGAGGGAGAGAAAGCATGCACAAGCAGCAGGGAGTGGCAGGCAGAGGCAAAGGGAGAAGCTGGCTTACTGCTGAGCAGGGAGCCCAATGTGGGACTTGATCCCAGGACGCTCGGATCATGACCCAAGCTGAAGGCAGACGCTTAACTGACTGAGCCACCTAGGTGTTCCTGGGCTGGTGATTTTAAGGCAGGTCTTGCAAGGTTGGGAACTTGTAGGGATTGTCCAAAGTTTAGGATATAATATATTTGTATTGGTGGATACTGGGAGAAGAGAGTCTTCATAAGAGATTGGTGAGCAAGCTGTTCGTTTTGATAAGCAAATTCTTTAGTTAGTACAGTCTTACCTTGAGGTAGCAGATACTTTATGGAGCAAGGAGCTAAGTTATTAAGCTTGGTCTAGCATTATTTACCACAGAGACAGGAGAGTATACCTGGCCCAGCATTAACACAGGGTGGAGAATTATGTCTCTTTTAATTTTTTTTGATTTCATATTCAATCTCTCAAATCAGTAGCAACAAAATAGAGTGCTAAAATTCTTAATTATCCTGTATTCGGGACTCCTGCCTGGGTGGCTCAGTTGGTTGAGCAGTTGAGCGTCTGCCTTCGGCTCGGGTCATGACCCCACGGTCCTGGGATCAAGCCCTGCATTGGGCTCCCTGCTCAGCGGGGAGTCTGCTTCTTTTCCTCCCCACTTGTGCTGTCTCTTGCTACCCCTGTCTCTCTCTCTCAAATAAATAAATAAAATCTTAAAAAAATTAAAATTCTTAATTATCATTTATTAAAAACAGATGAAAACTTAATTTTAAGATTCTTCATTTTTCCTTCATAATGAAAGAACCAATTATCTTTTCTTTTCTTGTTTCCTTTATCTAATATTAGTGATTCTATTGAGATTTCTAGCTAATACAAGATATTAAATCATAGTGTAATTTTTAATACATGAATTCTATGTTTAATGGTGCTGAAGCAAAACTCTAAACCTTTTAGAAGTTTGCACATCCCAAGCTGATTTTAAGAATATTCATTAAGACCACAATTTGAAATAATGTAAGAACTAAGGATAAAGCTAGGTAGTGAAACATGCTTATAGAATATTTACTAGAAAAATTTCTTATTAAAAAAATGTATTTTTCATGTTACTAGAAAGAGGACAGAATATAAAATAATACTCGTAAATCTAAAATACTGACTTGTTAATTGGCATAATACTTGGTATAGAACATTATAAACCACAAATATTTTGAATTAGTATTAAAATATTTTAATATTAATAGGAAAAACTTTTTAATGTCTGTTCAACACTAATGGAATGAATAAATGAGTGACCAGACATATAACGATTACAGTAATATTTATTAAAACCTTTTGATTATGAAAAATTGTATATAGGATAATTTATAATCAGCAAAAAATTAGATTTGTAGTATGTATAGTCTTGTGGCAGACATTGTGAGTTGTTTGCCTAATATGCAACTTATTTCATTTTTTTTATACTGATTTGTTTAAGGGGAGAATGCCCAGCTAAATACTATCCTGCCCCAAGTGCCTTTATGATATTTGACTGAAGATATTCTGCTGTGATTTCTGGGAGACTTCCACTTTACTAATATAAGCATCGTCTCATGCTCTTTGATGCTTCCTTCTTTCTGGGTGGAATGTTGGGTGTAGTTATCTTGCCAGTATTAAGTTGCTATGAAGATAAAGCTACACACTAAGGATGGAGGAGTAGAGACAAGAGGCATTGTCCCTAGAGACACTGTAACAGCCCTGGACTGCCTATCTCTACACTGCTTGTTATATCAGGACAAGCAAAACAATAATCAAAAATTTAAGAAATATTAGGAAAAACTTCTTTTGTTAAGTACCATAATCGGTTTTCACTGCATGCTACTGAACACAATCTCTAACTGATATAGATCTCAATTCTGTGGATAAATAAATACATAAATGGAAGAAAATACATCAAATATTAATTGTAATATCTGTGTGTTGTGATTGTAGACAGTTTGAAAACTATAATCCTCTTTGTGCTATACATTTTTAAGCATGTACAATGAGGTATTTATTTTACTATTAAAAATAAATGTATTTGTGTATATTAAAAGTAAATATATTTTTATCTAAGGTGTAGATTTATAGGGTGACAAAGTTAATATACCTACATATTATCATGACACAGATGAGATATACATTAAAAGACATAGGGACTATGATGTCTTATTTACCAAAGAAAAGTCTAGTAGGAGACAAATAAGTTTTTTGGACATAGTGAGAGTAAGCCCAAACAAGTCTAACAAATGTATAAATAAAGAAAATTCAATGGATTTAAGCAGAGAAACTATGAAATTTCTCTATTTCTTTCATAGGTTGTTTACAAATTTAATTCAGTATAGAGTCTTGTAGCACATTATGTTTAGCAACGTCCAAAGACAATTAATAATTGGCTCTAAATATAAGTGAGGGTGGTGGCAAGGTGAATGGAAAAGGGTTTGTTATGCTGCTCAGCCCTCCATGGAAATGATTCACAAAATAGTCCAAAGCATTGTTAGTGGTTCTTTGAAAAGTGTTCTTTATTTGGCTCATGATTGCTCTCTTGTAGTGTTAATATTTTTGAAATGAAACTTGCTTTTGTTTTGTTATGAAGTAATCATTTTAATGAGAAGCTCTGCTAGTTATTGCACTCTTTCTGGTAAGGATTTCTTTATTTTTATTCCCACGTCTCTAGCTCCCCCAAGCCCTCCCTGTGATAATTTAGGAGTAAGACAAATGAATGGATTTGTTCTGCTCAAGTGGTTTTTATGTCAAAAATATTTGAGAACTGTACATAGTTCTTAAAGTGTAAGAGATTCAAGATTTGTTCCATAAGCCATTTCAACATCACCAGTTGGGACCTCTGTGGATATCACATTACCCCATTAGCATTACAGGAGGTTAAAACAACCAACATTTCTTTCTGTGTTTAAAGTAGTTCTGGAGGCCAGACCAATAGGGCACCAATGTTTTATACAAGTGTTAGAGCTAGAAGAGTGATCACTTAATCTACTCCCTTTATTTTATGAAGGAAGAAACCTAGGACCTCTTTAGTCCCAAACTTGAAGTGCTCTCGTTTTCCCCAACATTTCAATCTCTTTCTCACCCCAGGACTAGAGCACAGGCTGCTGCCCCTTGCTGGCATACATTCCAATTTGCTGGTAACTCACTCTCTCCAGGAAGCTGTCCCTGAACCCAGGCCTCTTACAAGTGTGGATTAGATTTCTTTCTTTGTTCTCTCAGAGAAACCTGTACACCATTTCTTTTGCCAGCCAACATGTTGCTTCAAAATTGCTATTTTGCTCTTCTTTATGGCCCTCTAGATTGTAAACTTCATGGGAATGTTAGGGACTCAGTTTTCTTCTGTTCATCATGACTCTAGTACATAGAAAAATAGCTTGCATATAGTAAGTGCTCAAACATATTTATATATTGAAGGAGTTACTTCCTAAAAATATGTGTGTATAATTTTATGTTCTGTGTAAAATATCCAAATACCTACCTATAAAAGCAAAAAAAAAATTAGGGCTGCCTGTGTGGTTCAGTCAGTTGAGCATCTGACTCTTGTTCTCAGCTCAGGTTTTGATCTCAGAGTCATGGTTTAAGCCCTGCATTAGGCTCCACAATGGGTGTGGATCCTACATAAAAAATAATAACAAAAAGCAAAAAAATTATTTTGAGACTATTATAGTTGAAAAAAAGCCATTATTGTTTGAATTTAGCAAGAAATAGTGGCTTCTTTTGATTGCAGGTAGCTAGAAAAACAATTTTATTCTAAATTCTGAAATTGAAATTTCACAATAAACCTTGCAGTTTTGTGCGGTAACAGTTTACATTTGTCCAGAAAAATTGATAAATTATTATACTTACACATGGAATTCTAAGTTGCAGTGAGGATAAATGAACTACTTTCCTACATGCAACAATATGGATGAATCTCATGAAAATTGTAGTGAAAGAAGCACAAAACTAAAAAGCATATATTTATTATCCCACTTCTATTGTGTTCAAAAGTGGGTAAAACTAATTTATGATGTTGGAAGTCAGAAGAGCTGTTATCCTTTGTAGGAATAATGACAAGAAAGAGGGAATAGCACCACTCAATGCCTGTGGTGCTGATCCTGTTCAGCCCCTGGTTGTGGGTGTTGGTGTTCATCTGTATAAATTCATTGTGATGCACAATTACAGTTTGTTCACCTCTTGTGCCTACCTTTATTGCAGTAAAACTACCTACATGTGCCTCTGTCTCCACATACCCCAAATCTTTCAAATTTGAGGGCCAATGAAGTAGAACTGACCAATAACATAATGACATATTTCATAATTACACATATACACACCTGTACTCATTGCCATTATTGTATCATCCAGCTAAATATTTTCTTTTTCCCATATAGTTTATACCAAGCTATGTAAATTAAAGCTTTGTAAATATTAACTTAAGATGACTACATCTGATGAATATCAAAATTACATGTGAAAGCTTCCACGGATTTCATGTTTCTACTGCTTTACCCAACGTGAAATGTCTTACTTTACCAACCTAATCATTTCCATATAAAATACAGATATTCAACTTAAATAGACCATATTCACTTACATAATGGTTACAACTTAAGCAGTTTTCATATTTTCACTAATTTATAAACTTGGAGTATACCTAAAATTTATCAGGTGCCTTTGATGCCCAGCCTTCAAACTCCTTGATCCACCTGAGGTTGCCTATCATTTTGGATAGTATACTGTAGACTCATGCTTCCCACTCCAAGAGCCTGTCTGTTAATCTTCAATAAAGGATTTCTGCAATATTAGAGGGATTTTGAAGAAGTAACATAACTCAGAGCAATACTCAATGCCTGGGGTTTGGGAATCTGTAGATAAATGCTCCAATCTCCCCAGTTATCCCTATGACTATTGCACTATATTTTGGAGTTCCAGTTGATGCACACTTTATTGGATTTTCTACCTACTACACCCCCCCCCCCCATTTCTCCACTTTCTCTTTGTGTTTTCCTACATCACTTCCTAAATAGACTACCTGAACCAAAAGTTCTTGCCTCAGAACCTCCTTTGGGGGAGCCACAAGGATACTCTACTAGTGATAGCATGAAGGTTTTAAATTATGATTTGTCTTTCTTCTTCCATTATTTTCTGAATTCCAAGGACATAAAGTTTTAGTAGACATGGAAATCATAAGACAGAGTTCCATTCCACCTCCTTTCAGCATTTTTATGAAATACCACCAGTTGCCTTAAACAGAATAGGAAAATTTGAGGAGCACTTCTTCTTCCTAATTTTTTCTCACTCTTCTTTAGGGATAAGTGCCTGAAAATAAATTAGTAGTAATTTTACTCAGTGTTCAAGATATATTGCCAGGAGTCTGTAGTTAAAATGCCAGGGATGATGCACTAACACATCATTAGCCATTACCCTCCAGCCACACAAAAATGTCTCCACTCTCACTCAAAGCTCTTGAGAGGACTCTCACTTCCTCCTTCTGTTTTTCAGCCCATGTAAGTCTTGTGTTTGAAAATCACTATGTTTGTTCCCTAGGGCTACCATACCAGAATACCACAGACTGGATGGCTTAAACAACAGAAAATTATTTTCTCATAATTCTAGAAGCTAGAAGTCTGAGGTCAAGATGTCAGCAGGGGTAGTTTCTCTTGAGGCCTTTCTTAGCTTGCAGATGGCCTCTTGTGTCCTCACATGGCCTTTCCCTCTGTGTATACATTCCTAGGGTCTCTGTATTTCCTAATCTCTTATTGTAAGAACAACAGTCATATTGTATGAGGCCCCAATTACCTCTTTAAAAGCTTTTGCAAATATAGTCACATTCTGAGGTACTGGAGGGTGGAGCTTCAACAAAAGAATTTTAGGGTGTCATAATTTAGCTCATTAGAGCCACCTTTGTTCTAGAGAACATGATGGTAGAACTCAATGAAAGAAAGCAAGGTAGGAGGCTGGCCACTGATGTGGCTAAGCAGAGAAATGAAATAGAAGGATCTTCCCCGGGCTAGATACATGTGGAGTTGAGGAGAGGGATGCAAAATAGAAGCCCAGATCAGTAGTAAAGAACGTGATTTTCTGGAGTTAGATGTCACCTCTATTTTTTATTTTATTTTATTTTTTGGCTGTCACAAATTGTACCAATATAATCAGGAATGACACAGTCCTCTATATTACAAAAGTACTTATTAGACTGGTATTATAGAAAGAGTGTAAGGTTTAGATACATATTCTGCAGAGATTTTGAGTTCCGTATCTATCAGCAACCAGCTCTGGTAGTGTGCCTGCTACTTAATGTCATGAATTTCTTGATTCTTTATGTATGAACTGAGGATAATATCTCTCTTCAAGAATTCATGTGAGGTATAAGTGAGACAATGCATGTAAATTACCAACCACATAATAGATTTTAATAGATGCTCAATTTTTATCTGCATATTCACATTATTTTACAAATCCTGAAAAAATAATTTATAAGCCATGCAAGTTTTGAATGGCTAAAGAAGGCTGAAGCAATGGAAATTTTTGGTGATCAGTGGCATGAGATTATCTAGGAGCTTAACAATAGAAAATATTCAGAAACAAAAGAGTATATAGGAGGAGACTGAGTAGAAATTTTAATTTTTTCCCACTATTCTGCACGGTATTGCATTGGATTATGTGGAAGGGCATCGGTAGAAATGACATTGTTTATGGAAGCCAGTAATAGAAGCTAATCAGGCACCAAAAGATTAACCAAAGGAATTCATGGTCATCCTCAGAGAACATGAGGTTGTCAATCATTCTAGATTGCCACCCTGACATTGTATAGGAAATTGGAAGGCCAAAATGAGGATCTTTTTATGGAGCATTGTACTTGTTTGTTGATGCTTCTAGTTGCTTCCTTTCTATACTTTTCTAGGCATTTGCCTAATGGATTTGGACATATTGACAGTTGTAGAGCCATAGATTTGAGCCATGCAGAGTAAATACCTAAATGTTTGTTTGTTCTGTGCACACACTAAGAAAGCAAATGTGGGTGTCTTTTAAAATTATGAACAACCACAATAGAATAAGTCAGGTTAAGACAGAGTCTAAATCATCCTCTAAGATAGCAGAACAAATAGACACAGAGCTTACTGGTGGTTAGCCATTTTGTGCTGACTACTGCCGTATAATTCCCAAAATATTCCTCCTTCAGTTTTGTGTGCATTCTAAACATGTCACCCTTTCCTATCCTAAAAATACTTCGGACAATATAATTTAACTCAGTAAATAAACCTCTGAAAATTTGTATTTTTCACAAGTTTTACTGTTAATTGCCCAATACCTGCCAATTTAGAGTCTACTAAATACTCGAAAGCTGAATGGTTTTCTCTCAATTTCTTTTTGCTTGTGCCTCATTAAATTGTAGTGTAGGAGAAATTATGACATAATGAAGGCACACAGAGATGTATTGGAAAAATCACGAGGAAGAAAGATGAGATGACAACTATAAAAGACTGGGAAAGATGATAACAATGACAACAAGGGAAAAGAGAGATTATCATACTATCAGGGCTTCTTTGTGATCACTTCCAACTTCTCTCAAAGTAACTGGCTTCAGAATAGTATATTTACCTTTGAGGATATATTTATGCTTGACTTCTGCCCTGAATTTTTGTGCTTTATTTAACCAGGCACAGTTCGTTTAGATCATATTCAGCCTTTGCTCATTAAAAAAAAAAAAAAAAAACTTTTGCATGTACACAAAAAGTCATGGCACATAACTGTAATAACTTTACAAATAAGCTCTCTCCACTTCAACAGGATAATCACTGTTCTAGTTATAGTGGTGAGAGGAAGAAGAACCCTTCAAGTTAATAAAAAGACTTCACATTTAGAAAAGTCTCCTTAGACTTTGCATTTTACATTAATAATTTTTGGCCCAAGGAATTAATTATTTAATAAGCCAGTAATATTTATTGGTGTCTGTTATAACAGCAATAGCACACCCTTCTCCATAAAAATGCAAATATCATGTTCTGGAATTTCACATTTCTTTTTTTTTTAAAGATTTTATTTATTTATTAGAGAGAGAGAGAATAAGAGATACAGAGCACGAGAGGGAAGAGGGTCAGAGGGAGAAGCAGACTCCCCGCTGAGCGGGGAGCCTGATGCGGGACTCGATCCCGGGACGCCAGGATCATGACCTGAGCCAAAGGCAGTCACCTAACCAACTGAGCCACCCAGGCGCCCATGGAATTTCACATTTCTGTGTTGAGAGTACATAAATTTGACCATATAAAGTCCAAAAATATTCTTGCGACCCACCCTTTGAGAATGAATAAGTACTATAAATTCAACATGCAGTATACTAATTTAAAAGCACACATTATTAACAACAACAAAAAACTGGATTAATAAGTAGGTAGAGATTTGCTACAACATGGATGGATCTAGAAGGTATAATACTAAGTAAAATAATCAGTCAGAGAAAGACAACTACCATATGATTTCATTCATATATGGAATTTAAGAAGCAAAATGAATGAAGAAAAGAGACAAATCAAAAACAGATTCTTAACAAATTGATGGCTACCAAAGGAGAAGTAGGTCGGGGGATGTGTGAAATAGGTAAAGGGGATTAAGAGTACACTTATCATGATGAGCACTGAATAATGTATGGAATTGTTAAATTACTGTATTATATACCTAAAACTAATATAACACTATGTTAACTATAATGGAATTAAATTTAAAAAAAAAGTAAAGAATCTGAGTAGACATTTTTCCAAGGAAGTCATACAGATGGCCAGCAGGCATGTGAAAAGCTATTCAACATCACTAATTATCAGGGAAATACAAATCAAAACTGCAATGAAAGATCAGCTTAGACAGACCTGTTAGAATTTCTGTCATCAAAAAGATAAGAAATAACAAGTATTGGCAAGATGTGGAGAAAAGGGAACCTTTGTGCACTGTTGGTGGGAATGTAGGTTGGTCCAACCACTATGGAAAACAAGAAGTTCCTTGAAAAATTAAAAATAGAACTACCATATGATCCAGCTATTCCACTTCTGGGTATGTATCTGAAGAATATGGAAACACTAATTCAAAAGGATATATGCACCATTATGTTCATTGCAGCATTATTTACAATAGTCAAGATATGGAAGTAACCTAAGTGTCTACTGATGGATAAATGAATTAAAAAAATTGTGGTATATGTATACAATAAACTATGACTCAGTCATATAAAGGAATGAAATCTTGCCGTTTATGACAACATGGTGGACCTTGAAGTTATTATGCTAAGTGAAACAAGTCAGATGGAGAAAGACAGATACTGTATGATTTCATTTATTTGTAGAATCTAAAAAGCAAAACAAAACAAATGAAACAAAAACAAACTCATAGATACAGAGAACAGATTGGTGGTTACCAGAGGGGAAGGGCATTGGGAGTGGGCTGAATGGGTGAAAGTCCTTAATTATATGGTGGTGGATAGTAACTAGACTTATGCTGGTAATCACCTTGTAGTGTATACAAATATCAAATTATAATCTTGTACACCTGAAACTTATATACCAATTTTCCCTTGTTTTCCTTAAAGCATATTTTTATTCCATGAAATAATTTTATAGGTCAGGCTTAGGTATTATATCCCATTCTCTATACATTCTCTGTCTACCTAATCTATCTTTTATGTATTAATGAAATGCATACTTCTATTTTCATCAAAATCTGATTTGAATATTGACACACCTGTCTGATTTTTTCTGATGGCTGCACATTCAAAAACATGCATGAGGGATGTTAATCTGTATTGTTTGTTTTTTAAATTGCCCTTACCCATTAATGGTAATGCTTTCAAATATGTGGGATGCTGCAGAAATTGGTGATAAAATGCTTGACAGCTGTTAGAGTCAAGCAGACCATATTTTTTCTTTCAGAAAGAAACCTGAACACCAGGGATTCTTCTCCTACTGCTACTGTCTTTTGGTGATTTAAGTGGTCTGCCATCACAACAGAAAGCTGGCATTGTGGAGTGGTGGCCCTTTCATGCTTTTCCATTTAATTTTTAATTTTTTATTTTTTGACAACTTATGTTCAGAGTTCCTTTTTTGTTGTTTAGGTCAGCTCTATAAACAGCAGAAGAAAAACAAGATATAAAGAGAGTTTTGATTATTTTTTCCATCTGCTTCTCCTAAACAAATGATATTTAGTAGAGGAAGATTAAAATTTTAAAAATCTTTTTGAAATTTTCTTTAGAGGTGAAATTATTTATAGTTCATTTGAAATATATTTGTTTTATACCTTAATCACTTAAGAACTCAGACATGAATATATTTTATCAGTTTATGGGCTTACAAACTTTTTTTTAGAAAACAATAAGATTGGCAAATCATCCTGGTCATTGTAAGAAAGTCAGGAATAAAGATAGTAGAGGTTATTTTTCTCATTTATTTTTGTTTCCTTCCTGACATAAATATGAAGATGAGATATAATCACACAAAACTTACACTTTGTATTTTGTGTGTGTGTGTGTGTGTGTGTGTGTGTGTTTTAACATAGGCATTTTAGAGCCCAAGAGTTTTATTGTGAGCTAAGTATCACATTAGGCCATGAGATTGTCTAATTAAATATATACAATTTATACATGTAGTTTCTCTTTTTCCATCTCCCTAAATGTATGAATTGCCTAAGTGTCTGCCCTTCAGCCCTTGTCTCTCTTTATACTCTCTCTTTGCAATCCAGTCCATTCCCACATATTCGTCAATACTGTGAGCTGTCATAATCCCTAGGACCTTCTGATTCCCCTCTCTGTTTCCAGGGAGGCAAGCAGTCTGTTTCTCTAAAACAGCTGAACAGGAGATTACTACCTGTGGCTGGGCCCCTGGTTCCAAACAGAGTTCCTTTGTCTAGAACACAATGGAAATTTGTCATTGCCAAATGCTACAAAACACCCCATTATCTATCTACCTGTCTTTCGCATGATGTATATGAAAATCTCAAAACATCTCAGTGATGTTTATGCCCAAAAGAAGGTGCTATGTAGGCATAAACATCATGAAGGTGAGAACTTCTACAAAGAGAAAAGGCAATAAACATGGCTTCATAATTTTGCAAAAAAAATCAAAGCAATTCCTCAGCCCAAGAGAACTACCTGTATCCTAGTTCTCTCTCAAAAGGGCATTTAAAAAGAAGGGTTGTCAGTTCAAGCCCCACATTGGGTGTAGAGATTACTTAGAAGCAAAAATGAGGGTCAAGTTATTGGTTAATTTTTCATTCATTCATTCATTCATTCATTCATTGTGTTCAGTTAGCCAAAGCTGGTGTATCATCATCTCCCACCCCACCTGCTCTTATAAGGTGATTTGCCATTCCTTCCACTGAGAATTGAGGTCTATATTTTTTTTACCGTGCATCTGGATGAAGAGTTATGATTTCTCTGACAAATAGATTACTGCAGGAGTGATGCTATGTGACTTGTGAAGAATAAAGATCCACATGATTCTCTCTTGGGAAACTTGCCTTGGAAGCCAAGGATCAATGCTGTGAGGAAACCCAACCTTGCCTACCAGGAAAAAAATCACAGAGTGGAATTGAGACCCCCAGCCAAAAGCCACCATCATCTACCAAACATGAGTGAACAAACCTTAAGATTATTTCTTTCCTCAGCTTTTTAGTCTTTCAATTAGTGCCCCAGGCAGTATGAAACAAAGAAAAGGCATCCCTCCTACATCCTGTCTGAATTCCTGGCATTAAGAATTCATGAGCAAAGAAAGTTGTTCTATGCCATTGTGTTTTTAGGTAATTTATTATATAGATACATGATTGGGACACCTGCCTCTTCTTAAGTGAATAAAGCTTTAGAAGCAATAATGAGAGGGTTACCTGGCTGGCTCAGATGGTAGAGCATGTGACTCCTCATCTTGGGGTTGTAAGTTCAAGCCCCATACTGGATGTAGAGATTACTTAGAAGTGAAAACGAGAGTCAAGTTATTGGTTAATTTTTCATTCATTCATTCATACATTCATTCATTCATTCATTCATTATGTTCAGTTAGCCAACATATAGTACATCATTAGTTTTTGATGTAGTGTTCAATGATTCATCAGTTGCATATAACACCCAGTGCTCATCACCACATGTGCCCTCCTTAATACCCATCACCCAGTTACCCCATCCCCCCACTCCCTCCATTCTGTAGCCCTTAGTTTGGTTCCTGGAGTCCAGAGTCTCTCATGGTTTGTCTCCCTCTCTGATTTCTTCCCATTCAGTTTTCCCTCCCTTCCCCTATGGTCCTCCACGCTATTCGTTATGTTTCACATATGAGTGAAACCATATGATAATTGTCTTTCTCTGTTTGACTTATTTCACTTAGCATAATCCCCTCCAGTTCCATCCATGTCAATTCACTAAATGTACATTTAGAACCATGTGCCAGATCTTTTTATTTGATGATATATACATGTATTATTAATAATCTTTTAAACTGAATACAACAAAAATCAATGAAAACTCATAATTATATGAGTGTGTGTGTTTGTTTGTGTGGGTGTGTACAATCACATTTCCATCTGTTCCCTAATTCCTTGACCCACACTATATCTAATCTTGGGGTTTTTTTGCCCAGACCACAGGGTCTCTCCATATAGTCTGATTTTCATTGTCACAATAAGCTACTCTCAGTCATATGGAAACGCACTGGAGGCTCCCCATAGTTGTGCACAACATGTGGGTACTCTCTGAGAAGCTATTCCCAGGGAATATCTGCTTTAAAACTCCCTGAAGCTCTCTCAGTTCTACTCTGTATTAATCTCCTCTGTGGTAGTGGTATAAGATATATAGGGTTGAGCACATTTTCAATTTTTAATATACTATCTGGTTTAATTTCTGTTTATAAGAGATTATGGGGAAGAAAGTATTTGCAATGTTTGATTTCCTCGAATTGAATGTTGGGAAAAAATCAAATAACTACCGTTAGGATAATTAAAGAGGGAATGTACAGAAATCAGACTTGTAGTAGAGAAAAATACTCTAATTGTTAATATGTATTTTAAACAAATTGAAGATGATTTGAAAATTGAACTTCTTTAATTGCTTATAACATGATACAAAATTGTTCCCTAAAGAGATTGTTTTTCCCCTCCACAGTTGGATTTCCATTCAGGACTACATTCATTGAAATCTTTCTTTGGGGGCACCTGGGTGGCTCAATCAGTTAAGCAGCCAACTCTTGACTTTGGCTCAGGTCATGATCTCAGGATCCTGGAATCTGTGTTCAGGGGGAAGTCAGCTTGAGGGTTCTTTCTCTTCCTCTCCCTGTGCTCCTCCCGCCACTCAGTCTCTCTCTCTCTCTCACAAATAAAGAAATAAATAAATAAATCTTAAAAAAAGAGAAATCTCTCTTTTAATGAGTTAAATAGCAATAACAACAACAAAAGCTTTTTATTTTTTTAAATAAGTCTGTGGGCTAACATTTTCTCCTAAATATCTTAATATTTTCTTGTCATAGTTGCTGAAATATCATATCATCAAAGGGGCAGTAATGCAAGTAAGCACACAAAGACACATTTTATATATTAGAACCCAGATCTGAAGGTAAATGCTCTAAAATCACTTACTAGAAGAATGGTGACATAATTAGGAATGGGAAAAAATTATCCTTAATGACCAATTTTCTAAAAACAATTCTTTTGATATAATATGTTTTAAAATTAAATTAAAAGTCAGAGAAATAAGAAAATTTTAGTTAATTTTCAAAACTTTGACTAAGATAAAATTAAACCATATTGAAAATTTTAAAAGCATCTATTATACATTTATATATGTATGTGCACATATGTATGTATAGGTATACATATATATATATACGTGTATAATATTTTGAGGATATCTTCAATGTTTTTTATCAATTTTAAACAATGTATCAAAGAAAATAACTCATAATAGCTCTATAGGAGTTTGAATATTTCTGGGGTTTTCAATACACACAGATGTATCTATTGCAATGATTAGATATTTAAATAAATGCAGTTAAGTTATTTGAATTTCTGATTACTCATTCAAACTGTATGAAAACACAAACTGTATGAAAAGCAGATCCCATCTTATATTTTATATCATCCATTTCTTCATTCAATGGTCTCTGAACAGAGATTCTTGTCTTGAGACTGAATTGTCATTAGACAGACTAATTCAAATTTTCTCCATGTATGACTAATTCCTCATAGAAATATGAAAATTTTTTTTTTCTTTGCCAAACCCATTTGATCTTGTACCTTACTTTAAAAAAAATCTTCCTAGGAAATGTTTGTTTTTTTCTTTCTTTTTTAAAATTGTTTTAATGTAACTATTGGGTCATCTTGAACATTATGAGTGATTTAAGGAAACAGTTAATTACTGGGATAAATGAGAGTCTCATCCAATTGCTGGGTCCCAAGATTCTAAGGAAGAAAAACAAATCAGGAAAGAATATACATTATTATTCAATGAGAAGTAATGCAAATTGAGATCCATTTAATTTAAAATACTTTTACGTAAAAGATAAACTGAGAGATGAAAGAGTAATTTTACAACTGCTGATGACAAATGGTGTTGTAATTAGAAAGAACATGTGTATCAAAGAATGTTCCTTCTCTGGATCATTTTGAATATGTTAATGGCATTGGAACCATGCATTAAATACTGAGCGAAATAGTAAATAGTAACATGAAGAATAAAATGAGGCTGTGTATATACAGGAATTTTTTCTTTTTTTTTTCTATTTATTCATTTTGGTGACTTAATTTTATTTTATTTTATTTTAAAGATTTTACTTATTTATTTGTCAGAGAGAGAGAGAGTGAGCACAAGCAGGGGGTGCGGCAGGCAGAAGGAGAAGCAGGATCTCCAGTGAGCAAGGAGCTCAGCAAGGGACACCATCCCAGGACCCTGGGATCATGACCTGAGCCGAAGGCAGATGCTTAATGGACTGAGCCACCCAGACGCCCATTTTGGTGACTTAATTTTTTTTTTAAGATTTTATTTACTTATTTATTTGAGAGAGTGAGAATGAGAGAGAGAGAGAGCACATGAGAGGGGGGAGAGTCAGAGGGAGAAGCAGACTCCCCGCCGAGCAGGGAGCCCAATGTGGGACTCGATCCCAGGACCCCAGGATCATGACGTGAGCCGAAGGCAGTCACTTAACCAATTGAGCCACGCAGGCGCCCATTTGGTGACTTAATTTTAAAAGAACTTGGGGGTACCTGGGTGGCTCAGTTGGTTAAGCGACTGCCTTCGGCTCAGGTCATGATCCTAGAGTCCCGGGATCGAGTCCCGCATCGGGCTCCCTCCTTGGCTGGGAGTCTGCTTCTCCCTCTGACTCTCCCCCATCTCATGCTCTCTCTCTCTCATTCTCCCTCTCAAATAAATAAATAAATAAATAAAAATTAAAAAAAAAGAACTTGGAACAGGTAATAAAAAAAAAGAACTGATAATATATATTCATATTTGTATTAATATATTTAAATTGATAAATTATAAAATATCCCCTTTTTAAAGTAGGGTTCCATCAGACAAAAAGAACAACCATGCGTAATATTTAGAAAGAAATTTATTTTAGGTATTTGTCCATACTCAATTGTGGGGGGTGGTAAAGCAGTCCAATTCAGGCTCTTCCTTTTGCCTCTTGTGTTGAGGAAGTCAAGGGCCAGCAGTAGGAAAGAAAAGATGGATGTGAAGTGGAGTCGATCAATGAATTACAGACTTGAATTTGGGAGAATCGACTGAAATCCAAAAAGAGGATCTGGAACCTGTGTGCCCCTCTCTCACCTCCTGCAACCCTGATGATGTAGGTGATGTGCAGAATATGTTAGTACTCTTCATCATCACTCCTGGCCCACGACTTACAGAAGGTGAAGGAGGAAATGTAGCAAGCATTGGCAGAGCTGCCGTTCCCAGGACAACAGGATGAGCTTGCACCGATGGTGATGTTCATAAGCAGCAGCATTATTTGACCCTGCGTTAATGGGTGTGACAGCCTCTCCAAGGGGACAAAGATTGGTTCAGGGCTGGAGTGGAAACATCTTATTATAGTTGTTGGTCCTCCAAAGCTTAACCCAACTAGACAAAGTCTTGTTCCTTAGTATTTGATTTCAAGAGGATGGGAGGGGTAGTTAGGAAAACAGAAGCTAAAAGAAGACTCTTGTGGAAAGAAATAATGAAAAAAAAGTGTTGAGAAACAGCATTGACACTAACTCTTAACCATGGTGACTGTTTCAGTTCTGCCTTCCAGACCTCATGCAAATTTCTGTAATGGCCAATCCTAAATTGACACTGTACTTATGTATCATGGAGTTCCATATTTTTAATGTTTCTATACCACAGTGGAAATATCTTATCCTTTAGGAACTTAACTTCAAATGCACATCTATACTCTGAGCTAGTTGTTTGACATTGAGTAGGTTGTGTAATGTTCCCAATCACAAAATACAAATTACATTGTTGCTTCCCACTACTGTTGTGAAGTTTAAATGAGGTGCCACAAGTGAAAGGACCTGGTGTAGAGTGACATCAAGGTAAACAGATGCTTACAGCTAAAAAATGTGTATCGTGTGCTATGTAAGACTACATACCACCCTTTAATAACATTTAAATGTTAGAAGGGATTCTGAACATTTCTAAGTTTTTATCATTGAATAAAATCCTTTCACTTTACAGTGGTAGAAACTTGTTTTTAGATAGGTTCGGTAATTCAGACTCGTTGATTAGGGGCAGAGTTCTAGGTAACCCTCAGACATCTAAAATCTCAATCCAGGTTTTTTTTACAATTATATATTCTGCTTCTCATAAGAATATGGATCACTATTTTTATTTATGTATTTATTATTTAAAAATTAGATCATTATTTTTAATTAAATGATTTATTTTTTTTCTAGGATTTTGAGAGAATATTTCCTTTGGATGTCAGACAAATGGGAAAAACAAGGGTGGCAGGTGGTCTTGGTGTTGAGTCCAAGCTTTGAAGTCAGGACTGGATTCCTATGATCCAGGTTTCATAGTTCACTGATCTATAATATCCTCCAAATTACTTCCCTTTGTTAAGTATCAGTTTACTTATGTAAAATATGTTTAAAATAGTGAGATGAGGAAGGCCAGCTTTTAGGACAGTGGCACACCGTAAGCTCTAAGTAAATGTAGCTATTACTCTTGTTTTACTCCTGTAGAGTTTCAATATCAACGTGCTAATGGCAGCAAAACTGGCTTGCTTGATGGGAACCTAGGGAGCAAAGTTGTGTGTGAGTTGATTTAAAGAAGTACTATTATGCAGAAAGTCATGTCCTCTGTGAATTACCTTAAGTAGAGATACAACAGTTAAATTCAGTGAGCCAGTAATGCAAGACGTTTGAAAACCAGTGGAGCATGAGGCTGGACAAAAGATGTGTTGTTTTGTAAAAGACTGGCTTGCAGAGGATATCAGTTGAGAAATTATTATTCAGACTGAATGATCCATACGATACCATACTGTATTATCCCGAGAAAGTCTTGCCGAAGTAGATTTTGTTATAGGACTCTGAAAAATTATTACTACCCACTAGAAGATGAGGAATCGCTACAAGGATAGAATTCCTTCACAGTGATCAGATGATCTGAAACTTCCACTGAACAGGATTTACTGAATGAAAGACATTTGTCTATTAGTTTTGTTTTAGATTTCTCAAGGGCAGTTATGCTATATTCGATTATATCATACTCCTTAATGATGCTGATAACTTCTGCCTGTATTAGCTTTTGTATCAGAGAAAGGGAAATCACAATATCTAAATTTAAAATGGTCTAAAATTCCCTAAATGCCAACCTTTCTGATTGTATTCAACAACTTCTAATAGTACTGACATATAAAATTGTACTTATGCTCTCTAATATTTGCTAGAGCTACAAATTAGTGTCAGGAGAATTATCTACTTATAGATAGCAACAGCCTTGCCGTTGTCCTTATCATCTCATTTTACATATGAAGACTGAAGTTTAGGGAGATAAATTCACTTCCCCCTGTGTAATAGGAAGTGGAGGAGGAATTAACACCCAGGAATGCTTGGCCCAAATCCCACACACCTGCCATACCTCAACACACCACTCATTTTTAAATGTCTTTCAAACTTGCTAGGATTTTCTGATTGACTTTCCCTTTTCTTTCCAGAGTAAGAGTTTTAGGTCAAGGCTTGCCAGCATGGTTTCCCTTGTTTAATTCCCCCCTTTCCTATGGGCAATGTTCAAAAACATCCTCAGTTACTATAGAGTATATCAACTTCCTGTCCAGAAAGCATTAGTGGCATCTAGAGAGACTGTATGCCTCAGTTTACCAGAGATCATCTTCGTTTATGTCTGTTGTCTCATTGTACCATCTTTATTAGGATTTTTCCTGAATTGTTCATTTTTAAACAATATATTACTATTATTAACTGTTGCACTAAAATAAGCTGAGTAGGGTTGGAAGACCTTCCTCCCTGTAAGCACAGGGAGCCTGTGCTTACAAAGCAGCCTTTGCCACAGTATCACTGACTAATCTGTGATATTTGTATGCAATGCACCGAATTCTCCCTTCAAACACATGGTTTAATCTGAAAGAGTAACTTTCTCTCTTTTCCTGACCATATGTACTCTATTTAACTAAACTCTTCCTTTCAAGACTGTATACAGTAAGCACTCTAACTCAAGGAAAGGTGCTTACATAGAAGAAGTAGGGACAGCTGTGTCTGGTTTATGGCAGTGTTGAGAGAAATGGATGCTACTGCAGTCCTCCTGGCTTCTTGTGACCCAACTCATTGGTATGAACCGTACATGGGTCTGCAAATGCAAAAAGTCACAAGGCCAGCAGTCAGTGGGATCGCTGGAAAATGTGGTAAATGACAGGCTAGGTGCACATGAAATATGCATGAAAAATAAAAGCTGAGCTGTCAAGATGTGGTTGTATAGAAAGAAATCAGGTTATACTCGCTACAGAGGAATAAATCTACAACTATTAATTTTAATGTTTACTAATGCTTTTTATTTTGTGATAAGCCTATTTGCCATCAGTAAGTAATAAGAAAAATGAAAGTGAATTTTAATGATGCAAGAGTAAGGAAGCTTTGATGATGAAAAAGTAACTTGCACAAAATGCATCTCAAAATTTATGATCTAACATAAGGAGCCCAGTGGCCACCTGAGAATCAGAAGACACAAATCTGTTAAAGAGATATAAACTTCAACTACAAAAATCAGTTATTTTAGAAGAATGTGCCTGGAGATGACAATTTAACACATGCAGCTGAAGAAGTTGTGTTTACTCATCACTCTGTGAAACATATTTCATTTAGTCCCAAGAATGTTGTTCTAAATTATTTTTGTTAACTGATGATGCCAAGTTTTCTTGGTTCATATACAAGTGAAGCTATAACTGTTACTTAGTTGACTCCATTAGGAGAAGAAAACCTTTGAAAAGAAAGAAGTAATGAAGAGCTTATCTCAATGTAACCTGATATTTCAAAAAAAATGTGAATGAATTCCAGTTGAGAGGCCATGGCAGCTCTGGGGTGCATTGCTCAGCAATCCCTTCAAGAGAACCTGGCATAAGGAGCATAGTTGAAACTAAGCTTCCTTAGATCCACCGTGACATTCCTGACAAAGCCATGCTTCTTCCCATCTATTTCCATCCAATGTCTGAGCATGGCTGTGGTACCTGAGCCACACAATTCCTGCCCAACGTAGGACAACTGTTAAACAGTCGTTGTTCAGGGACTCCCCATTGGCCTGGATGAGACTCAGAACTGCAGTAAAGTGCAATTGAAGTTCTTTCTACCAAGTTCTCCTACCTTTACCCTTTCTATTCACAGGTGTCAGATATGCATTACAGCCTGAAGGCTCTCCTTGCCTGCTTTTGCCCTCTGCCTTGTATCCTTTGTCAGAGATTCCCAAATAATTCTCTTGCTCATCTATCCTATCTTGGCTTCTTTTCAAAGGAACTAAACTGACATGAAGGTAGTTTCTACCAATTAAAATAGAAGCTGTGACTATCAAAGAAATATTTTTATACATACAAAAAGTAACTGAACAACAATAAGTGGAAAGCTGATTTTTTAACATGAGAACCACTTTCAGTGTGATGGTATATGCTTTCCTTGCTTGGAGCTCATTATAATTTTAGAATTACTTGAGCCCTTGAAATTCTATGACTTTGCTTTACAATATATCTGCTTGTAGGAAAAATATTTTGATAGTTTCCGTTTTGTTAGGATAAACATGTGTCCTATATATAAATGAGATTAAGTTGAGAAGTCTTATGATTTTTAGTCTCTGAAATTGGAAAATATACAAAAATTTTTGATAATTTTTTTGACAAATTTTGTCTTGCGAAAATATTTGTCAAAGAGCTGTACTTTTAATGGCAGCAAAAAGAGTAGCTTTGAAAATACTTGGGTTGAAATATTTATACATTTCAATCCGGAATTTAGAATCTAGGGGACATCCTATGTTTAGCAAAGTTTGCTCTGAGCTTTCTAGGTACTTTGACGATCTCTGTCAATTTAATAAAAAAATGAATTTGATTAGATAATACTGAAAAAAATATACCTTCAGAAATTATAGTGGCAGAGTATAAGAATATGATTAAAATGAGTGATTAGGCTGTATCTTCATGCTTAAAATTGACTAGACTAGAAATTTTGGAATCAAGCTGACCCTCCTTTTTCTATCATCCAAACTGAGGAAATTTTGCCAGGTCAATTTTCAATATATATTTCAAATCTAACAACTCAGTCCAAAAACAATCATGCCTTATCTGGACTACTGCAGTCAACTCCTGATTTTCTAGCTTCTGGTCCTCTCATCTACCCTAGTTTCAACACAATCCTTTATATATTTATGTCATTTTTAGTTTTCTGCTCAATACCTTCCAATGGCTTCCCATATCAGAATAAAATCCATAGTCCTTCAAAGACCTACAAGGCCTTACATGATCTCCCCAACACCAACTTCCTAATATCACCTTTTATTACTTCCTGACTCCCATATTCACAGCTGTACTGGCCTCTGTAATATTCCTCAAATATGCCAAGTACACCCTCCCTCTGGGCCTCGAATCTCAGTCCTTCTAAGTAAAATGTTTCAACTACAAGACTAGTCAGAGAGAGTTCCCCACTAACCATCCATGTTTTTTTTTCCTTTTTTTTTTTTTTTTAGGAAGAGAGAGTGAATGCAAGTGGGGGTGGGGGCAGGGGGAGAGGGGGAGAGCATCCTAAGCAGGTTTCATGCCGAAGGTGGAGCCCAGCATGGGGTGATCTCAGGACCCCAAGGTCATGACCTGAGCCAAAATCAAGAGTTGGATGCTTAACTGACTGAGCCATCCATGCATTCCTAACCATCCAATTTAAATAAGCATCTATTTGTTCCTTTGTACTCCTTTACCCTGTTTTTATTCTCACAGATTTTATCACCATCACCATGTATGTCTTATATGTTTATTTTCTAGTACCCTTTTTGTAGAATATAAATTTCCAGAAGGCTAACAGGAGAGTAATTCTGAGTCTAGGGAACCCCAATCTTTTATTATAAACAGAGAGTGTGCCCAAATAAATAAATAAAATAAAGATCATCTTTATTACTTTATTACTTTATTTCTTATTTTTAAGAATCTTTAAAAATCTTCTTTACTCTGTCAGGAAATAAGTCTGTTCTCTGCCCCAGAGGAAGACATGGCTTCTGTCTTTCAAACTATTTACAAACATCCTTGGAAATTTAATCCAGGGGAAAGATAGTCAGTGACTCTTCTCATAAGATATGCAGAAAAGCAGGAAACCAACTGAGAAATTGTCTCCTAACACCTGTTTATAGCCATAACATTTGATGACATGCATAAGGGGCAATTACAGATGTAGGAAACTGAAAAAAGTCCTCAGGGTACAAGATTACAACTATTGTTCAGTCACCCATTACATTAGTTCATTTAATATCTACTGAGTGTCCATTATAGACCAGACACTGATCAAAGTTGTAGTGATACAGCAATGAACAAAACAGTGTGTTAGCCTTCTGGAAACTTACATGTACACATCTATGCACACATACATGTTACGATTTGGCCTTAAACAAAAGAAAGATTAGGACTGAGCAATGGATAAAAAGAATTCTTGAGTACATGGAACTGAGCTAGGCCTGCAAACATGAATTCAATGTGACCAGAAGGAGAAAAGGGAAGAAAGGATTTTCATTATACTGACAAGAGAATCAGAGAATAGTAAGTAGTTTTGTTTTACTAAAGCTGAGTGTGCATGTCAAAGATCCCTGGGAATCTATAAAGAAGTAGAATCAAAGAATCATATAATTTTAAGTTAAAAATCAGGCTTACCTTGTAAAAGATCCTAAATGTCTTTTTATAGAATTGGGAATGAATACTAGAAATACTGTTTATGTGTAAGTGTGTGCATTCTTAGGTGTATGCCTATTTTTTTTCAGCCGGATATTTTTTCTTCTTTCTTTCCTTCTTTTTTAAGTGGAGGTGACAAAACCAGCTCTGTTTTATTGAGAGAGCACAGGTGGCCCTCTGGGAGAAGGGAGAAAAACTAGAGGCAGTGTGTTTTGCAATGATTATGTGAAAAATGATAATTCAGATTCAAAGGAGATTTTAGTTGTTGAATAAGGCACATGTGGTTAATAATTTGGTCTCATGACATAAAGAAAAGGGTGAGCTGAAGATGATTTGGAGGCTTTCAACACGAGAAACTGAATGGGCACTTAGGATATTAACATGACAGTGAAAATAATAAAAGCAGCATATTTATGAAGAGAAGGTAATGAGTTTATTTGTGGACCTATAGAGTTACAGATGTTGCCAAGTATCCAGGGAGCAATATTGACTAGACCTTTAGAAATGGGATTCTGGAGCTCAGATGAAAGTTGAAAGTTAGAAATATAAACTATAAAATTGGTTTATCATTGACTGATGCTTTCATTTTCAGTATCTGTAATAATTTTGAATCTTATTTTTGTTATTACTTCTTAAGATAAATACTTTGTTTTATAGTCTTTTCATTTTCTAATAATTAAATTGTTGATATATATTTTTCTGAGATTATCATTTTAGCTGAACGTCATGGATTTTTATATGCCATATTCTCATTGTTATTGTATTTATTGTTTGTTTGTTTTTACTAGAGTTACTCAGATTAGTGTTTTAAATGTCTAGGGTTAGATAGTTTGGACTATTATTTAAAAATATTTAATTTTTTAAAATTATATTCAGCATATATGTGGGTTTTTTGTTTTTTGTTTGTTCGGTTTTGTTTTTGCTATTTCTTGAAATCCAGCTTGATGGAATATCAGAAATTGTATTTCATTCTATCTAATAAATTTGGATGATTTATTAATTTTCCTTGTCACCTATAAATGAACAGCTGAGTATTCATTTTCTGGTATTTGCAAATAGCATTTATGTCTCTTTATTTTAGTGTTTATATATTTATATTATATATTCAAATATTTTATGTATTCAAATTTGGCAAGTAAGAATTCTGAATAAACCTCAGAGATTGAACACACATATATTTACCTTTGCACCATTCTAACTCCCCAACTCCCCCCAGACTGAGAACAAAGAAACTTCTTTTATATTATTAACTCAGAAGGAAAGACATGTGGGCTACAGGCAGAGGATAGCAGATGAAGAGTTTCAACTGGATTGCAACAAATAGGAGTGGCAGTTTGGAAAAGTCAATATGCAAGCCTATTTAGGCTATGGGACTGAGAAAAAGGCTCTAAAATCTAAAGCATCACATGCCTCTTTGTGTTGGTAAATATATAGGGTGAGGAAGGGGAGCATCGGTGAATTGAAAGACTGGTTAAAATTTGTATAAGAAGTTGGTAGAACCCCGATTCCAAACACCAGTCTTCACAGCCAAGAAATTATTCTCTATACCTCACACCAAGAGGATCCGGGAGTTTTACACTCAGAAGAGACTGAGACAGGAGGGGACCATAGGCTCAGGCTGTGGGGAGCCTCTCTGAGGCTGATGGAATAAGTGGAAATCTACATGGTAAAAAGTGCGATCTCCATTCTTTTTCTCTGTTGGCTCCAAGATCACTGCAGCCGGGCCTGAGTTTCCCAAGCAATCAGTCCCACTCATATATGTGGAAGAGCAATCAGCATCATGGAGTCACCTTCTCAAAGGTGAAAGGCTACTTAGGGATCACCAGAAACAGAAAAGCCTCTCAACATGGAAGAAGAAGATAGAAACTGATCTTTTACGTATTGACTTTTTCCTGTTTAGTTTGTCAGGTTCTTAAAATTAGGTCTCAAAACCTCTAGAAGGAAATTCATGGATACTTAAAGTGTTTTTTATATGGTTGTAAATTTAATTGTTTTTTGATATTACTTCTGGTTATCTGTTCCGGATATTATCAGATTGAGATTAGTAATATCTTCAAAAAACAAATGAAACAGTGTTCTGGTGTAAAGTGACTGAATTTAACTCTTTCAGAAGAAACAGATGACCACTTTGATTCTCTACTCTTAAATTATAAATATAATAAATAACATTAAATAAATATACAAAAACATGAAGAAGAATGAAGATCACTTCCATTTATCAACTGATTCATTTACTTGGCTTTCCATGAAATGGAAGACTAATTTAGAATCAAACCACAGAATAAAGGGTAATTTTCATATATGGGTATTACTGGATACAGAACAATTATTTTTAAATTGGGTTAATTTTAGACACATTTTGTTTAACTGCATTTATTTTATACCTTTTAAAAATAATTAGCCCAAATTTGTTTGAAAAATTTGAGCTCATTATGAAGTTGAATACAATTCATTTAAATTATGAATCTCCTAATATATACTATCTGAATGTAATAACATTTTCTGAGTTAAGCAAAAGTAGGTTGTATATAGTATATATTAATGACATTTTAACACAATGATATTAAAAATCAAGGAAAAATTTTTAAAAAGTCTCTTAGAAATCATGACTACTAATTGTTTAATAGTAGGTACTCACTAAATGACATTTTTTTGGTATTTTTTTTTGTTTTTTAATGAACGACAATAATTTTCTTCAGGGAGAAAACAGAAAAGATTAGAGATGCCTGGTAAATTAGATGTTTTCACTGGGGACCAAAAGCTAATTAAACAAATTAAGTAAACTATGTTTCAAATTGGATGAAAAAATAGCATATATCATTCTACTTATATGAAACATAACAGATATATTAATACCACATGTATTTTTTTTCTACATACATACCAGGTATGTATATATTTAAGGATATGAAACCATTTCAGAGAACTACTTATGTGCTTGTTTACTTATATTTGTGCTTCTTATATGCTTTGATATTTACTTCATTGAATTTGGCAGTGCAAGAAATTGTCCTGTAGAAATAATGGTTTAAAAAAGACAATGAAAACATATTAAAGGAAGCCAGAGTAACCTGTGAAATCATTTTCCATTTTGATTAACTGTTAAAAGATAGTAAGGATAAAAGTTTAAATTGTTTGAATGAGTCAATCTGGTTTTAAGAAAATAATTAAAATAAACTTTTTCATAGATATTAAACTTCTATCACAGACATTAGAGAAAATGAGGCTATTTGCAGTAGGGTCACTTTGACCAGTTTCTTTCCTTTAAAGTAACTGATGAATAAAAATGAATAGCTATTTTTAGGCTTATGGTACATTTCTTTCATAAGACCTTAAAATATGACTATAAACTTAAGAAAATTACTTTCAGTACAAATAACCTACACTCCATATTTTAAACTAACAGTCCTCTCCCTCCTATCAAATGTCATTTGATTTTAGTGATACACACTTTTAAAAAATACACATCAGATGAAATATCAAGTTATTTTGTATGAATTATTGCTTTGATTAATAATATAAATAGGTTATTTTTTTTATCAGGTGAAACATGTAAGAAAAAAGGGAGGAAAAGAAACAGACTGGTTTTATTTATTTATTTTTTTTAAGATTTTATTTTTTTGACAGAGAGAGACACAGCGAGAGAGGGAACACAAGCAGGGGGAGTGGAGGAGGGAGAGCCAGGCTCCCCGCGAGGCGGGGAGCCTGACGCGGGGCTCGATCCCAGGACCCTGGGACCATGACCTGAGCTGAAGGCAGACGCTTAACGACTGAGCCACCCAGGCGCCCCCAGACTGGTTTTAGTTATGAATAGTTCGTGGTGCTTAAAAATAGAAACCCATCATAAAACTCAACTGATAAAATAAAATGTTTGTCCCATTCTACTTTGTAGTAGAGAGAAAAATATGTGGTACATTTACTGCAATTGATGAACCAATATTGATACATTATTATTAACTAAAGTCTATAGTTGACATTAGGGTTCAGTCTTTGTGCTATAATTATACGGGTTTTTGAAAAATACATGATGATATATATCCACCAGTGTTGCATCATATAAAATAGTTTCACTGCCATAAAATTCACCTGTGCTTCAGCTATTTATCCCCACTCCGTTCTTATAAATTCCTGTTAACCATCTCCATAGTTTTGCCTTTTCCAGAATGTCATGTAGTTCAGATCATATATTAAGAAGCATTTTCAGATTGGCTTCTTTCCCTAGTAATATGCATTTAAGGTCCTTCCATGTCTTTTAGTGGCTTGAAAGCTCATTTCTGTTTATTGCTCAATTATAATCCATTGTATGTGTGTACAATGTATAATTGTATGGATGTACTCCGTTTACTTTTGAAAGATTGCCTTGTTGCTTCCAAGTTTTGGCTATTATACATAAAGCTTCTGTAAACATCTCTGTGCAGGTTTTTGTGTGGACTTGTTTTTAGCTTATTTGGGTGAATACCCAGGACCATGGTTGCTGGGTTATATATTTTGGATTATATATTTTACTGGAATGAATATACAGAAACACACACACACTTTATATATAAGATGTATATTTTTATATATAATATATTATATATATGTGAAATTTTCAAATGGTCTTCCAAAATAGCTGTAATATTTTGTGTTCCCTCCAGCAGTGAATGAGAGTGCCTCTACATCCTTGCCAGCATTTGATGTCATTAGTGTTTCAAATTTTAAACGTTTTAATAAGTGTGTAGTGGCCTCTTATTGTCATTTTAATTTGCCATTTTCTAATAACATGTTGGGCATCATTTAATATCCTCATCTGCCATCCATATAACTTCTTCTATGAGGTGTCTATCCAGATATTTTACCCATTTTTTAATTGATTTGTTTGTTTTCTAATTATTGAGTTTTAGGAGTTCTTTGTATATTTTACATACCAGCACTTTATCACATACGTGTTTTGCAAAGATTTACTTCCAATCTGTAGTTTGTACTTCTATTCTTTTAACTGTCTTTCACAGAATGGGAAGTTTTAATTTCAGTAAAATCTTAAAACAATTTACAGAATATACTTTGGTGTTAGCAATACTGAGTCTTCCTATACATGAACATGAAATATTTAGTTCTTTTGTTTTCTTTCATCAGTTTTTATAGTTTTCCTCACAGAGATTACATACATACTTTGGTAGATTTATACTTAAGTATTTCATTTTTGTGAAACATCATTTTTGTCTGGTGCTAATGTAAATGGCATTGTGTATGTGTTTTTTTTATTTCAAACTCCAATTATTCATTGCTGGTATATAAGAAAACAATTGACTTTTGTGTATTACTAGGTGTCTTATAACTTTGCTGTGATTTATTAGTTCTAGAAGTTTGTCATTTCTTTTGGATTTCCTACATAAACAATCATCCTGTCTGCAAACAAGGAGTTTTATTTCTTCTTTCCAAATCTCTATACTTTTATTTCCTTTTCCTGTATGACTTTTGCTAGGGCTTTTCTTGTATTATATTAGCTAGGCCTTCAATATGGTGTTGATCTTGTTTTTTTTAAGATTTTATTTATTTATTTGAGAGAGAGAGAGCATGCACAAGCAGGGGGAGGGGCAGAAGGAGAGGGAGAAGGAGACTGACTCTCCACAGTGCAGTGAGCCCACTGCAGGGTTTGATCCCAGGACCCTGAGATTATGACCTGAGCCAAATGCCTAACCAACTGAGTCACCCAGGCACCCCAAATTTTGTTCTTAATTTTAGTGAAAAAACATCTAGATTCTCTCATTAAATTATGATATTTGCTGTAAGGTTTTGTAGATGTGCTTTATCAAGTTGAGGAAGTTCTCCTATTTCTAGCTTCCTGAGAGGTTTTTTTTTATTATGAATGGCTCCTTGATTTTGTCAAATGCTCTTTCTGCATGTATTGATATGAACATATGATTTTATACTATATTTTCAAATCATGTAGAAAAATAAGATTAACATAATAAATACAAGTTTAGAGGTATGTTCAATGTTATAAAAACTTCCTTATTTCTTATTTTATCCATTTAAAAGTTGATGTATTAAAGAAGGCTATGATTCAAATTATTGTCAGTTGATTCAAATACTTTTATTTGAGAATTGTGAGATAATGAAGGTTAGCAAAGAGAATCTCTGAAGGGACGTATTTTTAAGTCTTAGGCAGAGACAAGAATACTGATTCAGGTAATTAATTCAGTTACTTTCACTATTAATTTAATTGATTTCAATTCAGTGTGATCTGCAACATTTTTATATATTAATTCCTTCTTTGGCTGGTTCATTCATTCAACAAATAAAGCAGAGATTGGTAGTTTTCTATCACAATATCTATTTTCTATGGCATGACAACCATGACATTTGATGTTTTTTAGATCTTTTCAAAAGCAGGTAACACATCATGTTCCACTGGGCACAATAGAAAAAGAATAAGCAAGTAAACATATAGTAAATGGTATAAAATACTACAAAGAAAAATAAAATGGGGTAAAGAGCGTGCTGCATAAGGGGAGATGGATGCCATTTCATCAGTGAATTCTTCCCTAATGAAGTGAGATTAGAGCAGAGGCATGGATGAAATGAGGGCACATATCACGTAAGTACCTGAAGAAAGGGGGTTCTATGAAGAGGACTTAGCAGATAAAAGTTCTGGAGTGAGAACTGTGTGGTCTGTTTGAGGATTTGTTGGAAGTGAGAGGACATGAAAGGGATGATATTGTAGATGTAGCATAGGGCCTTGAAATCATGTAAGGAATTGGGATTTTATTCTAAATGTACTAGAAGTCCATTAAACTATTTCATGAGCATATTTCTGTTTCAAAAAAAAAACACTTTAGTTACTGAATGGATACAAGATAAAATCATATGAAAGTCAAAGCAAGGAGATCAGTTAGTAGACTCTTACAATAATTGAGGGGGACATTAATGGTGGCTTGGATAATTATACCACTATTGTGGCAGTGGAAGTAGAGGGACATGTGTGGATTTGAGATATATTTTGAAGGATTTGCTGTTGGGTTAGATCTGAATTATGTTGGTTATTGTAATACTAGGCTATTATGACAAACACACCCTATTTTAGCAGTGGCTGGTTACAACTAAAGTTTCATGTTGCACTCCAAACAGTTTAATGTGGATGTTTCTGGTCATTGTGTGTGAGTGATGGTGGAGGTCGGAGTAGTGCTTTCTACACAGTCATTCAGGGAGCTAGGCTGATGGAGGCCCTGCTAACCTCAACATGAGGCTTCTGTGGTGGTCCAGGCATTGACATCCAGCTGGTTGGTGGACAAAGAAACAATGGAGGAGCCAAGTTCACTTCTTAACCATGTTGCCCGAGAAAACAAACATATCACTTTCCACTGGTGAAAATGAAGCCACTGTGCCCCAAATTACATGCATAGGGGCTGAGAGATATAGTTGCTCCTTGGGGAGCAACTTTGCCGTAACAACTCTGCTATGCAAAGTAACAGATTGGTCATTAGCAGAAAGTCATGACTGCATATGTAGTATGAGGGAAAAAGAGGAGTCAAGTATGGTATTAATATTAGAAATCTATCTACTGGGTAGTTGTCAATGTACTAGGTGCATTAAAGTGCAGGCAACAGTTTGTTTTACATAAGTTAATTTGACACATCTTAAGTTGATAGTCAAAGATGGATTTCAGAGAGGAGGTTTTATATGATATATATTTTGGAGTAATCATATTAAAGAGGTTATCTAAAAATCAGAAAACTTTATCAACTAATTTAGGAAATCATGTGCATATGGAAGAAAAATAAGTCCAAGGGTGTTTCCACTATGAATAGTTTACTTCCAAACCCCATTGTGCACACAATAAAATTATGGCAGGAAGTTAAATGAAAGAACTAGAAAGAAAAACCATATTAAATGTTGTCCAGTATCCTTTCCTCATTCCTTCTAGATATGGTTGGTAAGTCAAACAAAAATGGCTACAAAACTAGTTTCTTCAAGTAGCCTATTTGTGGTAGAAATGTTAAACTTTTTTCTATCTGGGTTCCCACTTCCTAATTTTGATTCTTTGGTCAGTTTCATTCTTTGTTGATGTGCTAGCTCAATAATGGACACTTCTTAGCTCTAGGGAACTGCTCTGTTTCATTTTTAATTGAATCTGGGACTTTGAAAGTTTGAAAGCCACTTTCTTTTCACTAAAGTGGTTAAAAAGAGATTGTAAAAATAGTGTTTGTCAGAATTTTTTGCCATTGCTTGGGAGGGATGGCCTATAATCCCCACGTGAAGTCACAGAGGCTGCCTCTGAAACACACTTTCTTTGCTTCTCATACCTCATACTTCAGAACAGGATGCAATGCTTTCCATGGTGCATTGGAGCTTCCTAGGCATGCCCTATACATGTGTGTCTCTCTTGTCAAGTTTGATAACTGAGTAACACTAAATTTAATATGAGATATTTTTCTGTATTTTATACTTCTATATTTTATGAAAGAATTCTTAGTATGCCTCTGGAGACTGAAAGTAGTAGTCTTTTAATTATGTGATACTTTACTCAAACTACAAGATACCATATAATTATGCATTATTGCATAGCACGATTCTTCAAATATAGTATACTTACACCACAAGTTTTCCTACACTCACTGCTCAGATACTTGTTTTACTAGCTTGTTATTGTATTCACTAAATTATTCTGAGCAGTGTAAACTGAAGGGGTAAATTCTGATTGTTGGAATAAATAAGGGGACATTTTGCAGGTGTGTGGGAGTTTACTTAGATACTGAAGTGATCCATGAGACAGATGCCAAAAAGTGAAAAATCTTTGAGAATTACTTACTAAAATTATTAACAGCTAATGGTGCTTATATTTATTAACCACACAAATTTGTTTTCTGAATGTAAATATTTATGAATAAATTTCAACATCTTAAAGTTCTGTGAAATAATAAATAGGGTATGGTGTCTCAAAACTGGAGTCAAATAACATGAGTAGGAAAAATCAAATTTTAAAATAGAGGTATATGAAATCCATCTTGTAATTTTAGAAAAAAAATTACCAGAATTTATGAAACAACAACTCAAATTTTATTCCAGAGTAAGATAGCACATATTTGGACAAAGTTTCTAAAAGCTAAAATGATATAGAAAGCCTCACTGGTACATTTCATTTTATGTAAATGAAAAGGGTGTGAAGTGTAAAAATGTACATTGTAATTATAATTCAGAGAATATTGTTACATATGTCTAACATAAAGGAGTCCTAATGAAAAGGTATTTTGAAGACCTAGAAAACAGTAATGTGTTACTTGTGTGACTGTTGAAGAGAAAGAAATGCATTGCATTAGTGATAATACAAAAATTTAAGCATGATTTGCTGATTGATTAATGGTGCTATTGACAAAAACAGATTTGGGGTTTCATAATGTTTTTAAAATCCCTACATCATTGTCTTTTGACATTTCAAACATTAGGTCAGGTGATATAAGAAGCTATATGATCTACTAACTGGGCATGCTTATATTTTACTTGGATGCCATCCACAAACGTTTTATATAGGTCAACCTAATCAGGAAGCCTTTGAATTGTCTATGTTGGGAAGAAGAAAAATTACTAATAATCTACTCACAAGAGTTACATGGAGGGATAAATGGCAGATGAGAGAAGAGAATAAATGAGAGATAAATGAGCATTCATGTGGACAGAGTTTAGACAGGAACACAAAACAATATTTTCCTTGCAGGAATTGCAAACTTATAGTTTATTCAACTTACAAATTCATTTTGGTTGGCTTTAACAATATTTTAGTACTTTCTGTTCACCATAAACTTGACTCCTCTGTACAGTTGTATATCTAACCTGATTTAAATATCTTTGTGTGGCTCATGTAGGAAATCGAGTTTGCTTCTCTTTGTTCTTTATATACTTAATATGAACTTGAACTTACAAAGCATGAGTAATATTCAAGGTCAAAGTCAGTTTGATTATCTCTGTCTCTTCTCTCTCCCTTTCTCTCTCTCTCTCTTGTGTGTGTGTGTGTGTGTGTGTGTGTGTGTAGTAATATATATATGTATGTAAGTTTAGTGATATATATGTAAGTTTAATGATTATATGGTATATATAAGTTTAATGATAAAAATGTCATTATATATCATCATATATATAATAATGTATAAGTTTATATATACATATATAAAAGTTCAATGATTCAGGGCAGAATTGCATGATAATCAAAAAAGTGTAGTTCTTTGGGGAAATCCTCATGATATAGTAATGGTAAGAACAAAAGACACAAAAGTACACAAACCACATATAAAATATAGTAATTATATTTGGATATAAAAATACATTTGTTTATACATTTAAAAATGTTATTAATATTTTATAAGAGTATTCTATACTTAATATCGTCAGAGAAACCAGATCTACGTAGCTATTGCATCTGAGGGTAGATTTACCTGGGAAGGCACGTATTCAAAGATAAGATGAAAGTTTTGTCCTAGAATGATACATATCATGTGGATTGATAAGGGAAATTAGGTCATAACATGATCTAGGAAAGGGGTTAGTAAAGTTTCTCTGTAAGAGGTCAGAGCTATGTATATCATAATGTCTCTAGTAACTACTCAACTCTGCTGTTATAACACAAAAGCAACCATAGATAAACATTTCTTAGAACTTAATTAAAAAAAAAACACAAAAAACAAGCAGCAGGCTAGATTTGGTCCTTGGACTGTAGTTTGACAATCCCCCATCTAAAATATTGACATTTTTGCATTGACAACAACTGGTGTGTAATCCATGCAGAGAAATTTAGTACATGAAGACTTTCTTTAAGGTATTAGTCATGTATCTTCATATTCATGACACCTAACACTTATGGCATATAGGAGGCACTTGAGTATTTAATGAAAGAATGAATGGATTGGTCAATTAAAAATCCAGTGATACTTACTACACCTCTAAAGTATCACTTTCTCTTGTGAGTAGGGCTGATACTCAGACAAACAGCTTGATGTAATGGGAAACACATGGACTTTGGTGTTTGATAGTGTCTGGGTTTAAATTATTGATCTGCTACTTTTAACTATTATACCTTGGACAAGTTATTTAATTGCTTTCACTTGTAAATTATCCATTTGTTGAAAGGAAGTGACAATAGTGGCATATTGATAAGATGAATTCATTAAACAATAAAATCATTATTTTTTAAATAAATGGCATGATAAGGAGTAGGTGCTTAGGAAAAATAAGCTTTCATCTACTTTGGTTGGGAGTCACAATTTGATTAACTTTGCAGGATCACAATTAACTATGGCGTATATATATATATATATATATATATATATATATGAGGGTTATTTGCCTATTTCAGACTGTTGCCTTGACTGGAGGAACTAAGTAGTCTTTAATCCTCTAGCCAATATTAATATTCGATATTTATATTGTCAAATTGGCTAACCCATTTCTCTCCAATCCTGCTCTCTCTTTAGCCACAACACACACAACTATGCCCACCCAGGTATACAAAGGCATACAATTCTGAACATATTCAAAATGATCTATAGGGAGAAAGAACTTAAATTAAAAACAAAATTACTTAAAATACCAGTAAAGAATTTCCTGAGACTTACAGCATGTTAAAGAAGTAAAATAAAACACAGAAGCAAAACAGAATGGGTTTCAGATAGGAATGGCTTTTTTGATTGTTATAAAAATCAGGCCCATGATGATAGGTTAAAGGTCTGTTGTCTTGGGTGTTACCACATTGCTCACGTCACTTTAACATTCCTTGATGAGGCATTTCCTTCTGGAACCTCTAAGGAGACCCAACATAGTAGAAAATAAAGCCCAGTCTCAAAAGCTGTCTATTTGCTGGCCTTTGCGCAAGTGGTTCCCCACTCTGTTTTTCTTTTCCCCTAAGCACAGCTGCAAGTTTAAGTAGTCAGGCAAACTATAATCAACCATTACATTGGCTGTTGAATCACAGTTATGTTCAATTTGCCTGTTAAACTTTTTTTTCTTGCTTGATTGACCTTGGTTCTCTCCTCCCACAAATGTTCACGATGGCAACATGACATGCCAATCTTTGCCATGTTGTAAGTGCTTCAGAAAATACCCACATACATATGAAGCAGAGGGAAGTGGTGGAAGCATTATACTGTTAGTACATTTAACTTGGCCCTTTTTTCATTTGTATTAAAATTAATTACAGATACCTCACAGTGCTTCATTTTAGATGTTTCCATTTTATTATTTTTTATTATTATTATTTTTAAAATTTTTATTTTATTATGTTATGTTATCACCATACATTACATCGTTAGTTTCTGATGTAGTGTTCCATGATTCATTGTTTGTGTATAACACCCAGTGCTCCATGCAGTACATGCCCTCCTTAATACCCATCACCGGGCTAACCCATCCTCCCACCCCCCTCCTCTCTAGAACCCTGTTTGTTTCCATTTTAAATACAGTTGGTTTACTTTAATTTCTTGATTATATACATAGTATATATATATATATATATATATATACACATACACGCATATATAGGTACATATTTACATAATATATGTATATATTCATGTCTATATATGTACATATACATACTGATTTTTATACTATATATTTAGTATGTATATAAATAGGTATATTTAGTGTGTATATAAATATACATATATATAGAGAGAATATATATGTGTATGTGTTTATATATGTAGAGAGAGCTTCTAATGATAAAATACTCTGATACTATTTTTTTTCATTATAAAAAGAGAAAAGAACCCTAAAGCAAAAAACAACTATTTTTATGACTAGGCATTTGACTTTCCAGGAGTATGGCAGACAAAAAAATGTTCATTCATTCTCAGTATAAATAGTAACTCTAACCCATTTTCACCTCCTTCTTCATACTTGGAAAGCTGAAAAATGTTCAGTATATTAACTTATAATATGTCAGTTCTGAAAAGGGAAAAGAAAAAGTACTATGATAAATATAGCTACAGAGGCAATATAACATTTTTAACCTTAAAACATTTTTTTTAAAGAGATCAAGCTTTAATGTCATAGAGGGATAGATGTTAAATGGTATAAAGGGGAGGGTGACACCATCATATAGGTTTACTCTATTTATCAGAAATTCCCCTTTGTTGTATGAGTATGAGAGAGAGAAAGAGAGACAAAATTGCTGCTTTCCTTCATTTTACTGAACAAACTGTTTTATATCTTACAGTAAGAGCAGGTGGATTATACATGTAAAATTAGATTACAGAGTTGTTTTTAATATTAGATGCTTACAATGAATATAACCCTGATGGATATCTCCTTTTTGTTTTAGCATCAATTTTTAAGTTATTTTTTCTTAAAAGTTCCTATCATTTTCTATATTTAAATGTTAAGATATTTGTAATGGAAGTTACAGGACTATTTATTAAATACCAAGACTAAGTTCTTTCATTGAATGCTTTTCAGACACAAAAGCACAGACTAAATACTGAAGATGTTAAAAATGAAAACTTTCATTCAGTTACTCTGAGTTGGTGCCTGAGATTCTGTGTTTCTGGTTCGCAGGTGATGTTGATGTTTACGGTCCATGCAAAAAAGCCGAGTAAGAGGGCTTTATTTCAAATCAAACAATAATCTAGTAATAATAACAATAGTGATAATTTTGTATGTCTTATCTCCAAGAAAATAATAGTTAATATGAAAATTAATAATTGGGCACATAAGAAAGCCAAATTTATTGAATCTTGTCAATATAGAACATTCTCTGCTAAAGCCATATTAATACTGAGTTTCTGCAATTTTTCTGTGGGTCATTTGCCCAGCATTGATGTGTTGTTGGTTGGTTCTATATCTGCTGATATATGACAAATTGTTAGGCTTGCATAGAGTCAAATATTTCTGAAAGCTTTTTAAGAAAAAATCTATTAAGGAAAAGCTGAAGTGTTTTTGAACTGTTATAAAGTCTTTTGGAATGCCAATGAATTAAACTAAAAAGTTTATTTGCACCTTAAAGCCACAACTCATAAGCTGTGAGTGAAAAAACAACCATGAAGGGAAAGGATGGGTATATCCCATTGTAAATTAGTATGAAACTCTGTATTTTGTCTAGTGATAAACAGTGTTCACTGCAGATCCTGCAGGTTAGACCAAATCTGTTCTGACAGCTAAATGACTGTACTCCAATGAGGGATTCTGGTAAGATGATTAGCTATAAGGACATGCATGGAGAACAGCTTTCATGAATCCTATGCAAAGAAAATAAAAGAGAATTTTTATGGCACTGAAGTATCTCTGACAATAATTCCTAAAATATTAGGAGTTAGTGGAGTTAATGTGTGTCAGGATGTTAAATATCCCAAATGTCAATCCAAAAACAAGTTTTTAATAAGTGGTCTGGCACATACATATGTCTTTGCTCTACGCTTGACTCTTGGTTTTTGACATTTCCAGTAACAATCTTGAAGTCTTTCTTATCTATTTTTATAGACATTTGTTTATTCTTGGGGTATAATTGTCATAGACATGAGGCAGTATTAGTGGTTGATCAAGTGGTGTGTGTATACGGCTTTGTTTTAAGGAACTCATTCACAGGTAAGAAGAAATAGTGGTCGGATAGGATAAGATAAATCAATTAAAAAATACAGCTACTGAAGACTGCAAGACACTCTCATTGGGGAGAATTCAAACGAATAATATTATGAATTAAATAGCAATGCAATACTATTTCAAAGCAGTATGTGTAGTGTTGAAGGAATTGTCCCCCCAGTTAGTGCTTTTCAGCAGAGTAGTTATGAGGTTATTTTTGGTTAGGAAAGCTTTGTGAACACTATTCTGTGATTCTACTTCATACTAACTTGCTAGGGCTGTCATAACAGCTATCATAGACTGGGTGGCTTAAACAACAGATATTGATTCCCACAGTTTGGTAGGCTTGAAGTTCAAGATCAGAATGTTCGCAGGATTAGTTTCTTTTGAGGACCCTTTCCTTGGCTTGCATATGTCCATTTTCTTGCTGGGTCCTCTCATGGTCTTTTCTCTGTGCGTGTGCAGCCTTGGATGTTCTTTGTGTGTCCAAATGCCCTCTTCTTATACAGACACCATTGAGATTGGATTAGGGCCCATCCTAAGGACTTTATCTTGACTTAGTCACCTCTTTAAATGTCTTGTCTCCCAATACAGTCATATTCTGAGGTACTCTGAGGGTTAGGGCTTCAGAGTATGAATTTTGGGGGGAACACAGTTCAGCCTATAACACACTCAAAATCCTCTTATGTATAAGAGATCTGGTTCAGACCCCTATTTTGTAACTGAAGAGTTAGAGGCCTCTCCAAAGAAGTGAAATGTACAAGGTCAGCAAATTATTCAGTTGTAGGGTCCAGAATAAATCACAGATACCCTGAATTCCTGATGGGTTTGTTTTTCTTTCTTACTTTCCATATGACTAATTCAAGACTGATATGCTTCCTACAAATATTAAGTCTAGAGCTGTACGTGAGGAATGAGTAGGCACAATAATTAGGGAGGCAGAATTTATGGCTAACATCACTCTTTCTAATCCAGCTCTTCCAGTTGAGTGAATTTTGTCTGAGACAGGAAGTAGTCTCAGGAGGAATACTGGGATGGATTAGTACAACAAAGGTTTGAGCCTGGGTTGAGAATAATGGCCATTATTTCTAACTTCCTGATGTAAGAATAAATCCATGTTCCTACAATTCCTGAGGTTTGATTCTTGTCATGTTGAATAAATAAATCATTCTTAAAAGAGTTGACATTTAAGATTTTAAATATGTACTTGCGATGTTTGTTTTGTTATTTTTGGCAGTAGTGGAATAGACGGCATCACATATGAAGTGTTTGAGAAAATTTTTTATTTAAAAAGCCAGAAACTTTGCCATATTGAAAGATAAAATAAGTAATATCAAGTATTTTTTAAAAAGAGAAAAATAATAGAAATTTCTAAACATATAAACCAATTTCAAGTACAAAGTTTCTCTTAATAAACACTTCCTTTATCCCTAAAACTTATAGGCTTCTCTTAAGTTATTAATATCTGCTTAAACTTTATTGTCTTTTAAAAGTTCAAATGTACAAATGCAAAAATCAATTGATTTTCATAAGAATTTGAAAAACTAGAAAGCAAGCTGCAAAGTAAAATAAAGTGCAAAATGTTATCAACTGAACCAAAGGTAAGCATATTTGGGCTAATTCCAGCAAAATGATGCCAAAATGAGTCTGATTTGTAAAATTGTTTCTATTTGACAAAAAAATTTTTAAAAGATTGAATTAAAAAAAAAGATTGACTTGATTCTTGGTAGTCTTCTTTAAATTATGACAAAGGGTATGTGACCAATCCCCTGAGACTATTCCCTGGATTTGAACTAGTGAACTTATATTAAAAGAATGCCTTCAAATACTGGAGAAAGTTTAAAATGACTGCTTTTTTTTGTCATATCCATAAACTCTAGGATGTATGTTTTCCTATGTTTGGTCTGAGAACCTTAGAGTCTGCCCCATCTAAGACTAAAGAACCAAGTTTAAATCAGCAAGTTGCTTCTCCTAATGAAATTCTCTTTCCATCACTTCCCTTAGAAAATGAGTCTGGAAGTCTCAAGTGTTGTATTGGAAAGTATTTGTGCAATGTAAAAGGTAAATCCATTCTCTGGTCAGGATTAGTTTGTGGATTGCTATGCCTACCTTCCTAAAAATGATTGTCAGTGATTATGGCTATAGTCTTTTTCTCACTTCCGTCTTTCAAAGTGACTCTATTAGTTACCAAATTCCTGTGACCTTCCTTACCAAGAACCTGCTTTATTTCCTTTATAGCATTTATCCTGAACTGAAATCACATTGTCTTCCTATCTTGTATCATTAGATGATAAGGTCTGTATAAACGGGGCCTGGTCACCACCATATGAAGGTGTTCCTGATATAAAAAGTGTGCTTAATATGTATTTATCCAACGAATTAATTAATTAATTTACTCTTGCAAACTATGTTTAGTGTTTGGTGGTATTATGCTTATTGTTGCTCTAATTCTCAAGCAACCACTGTTTGATCCAGGCATTATGTGACATCTGTAATTTCAATAAGAGTCTTTCTCAGAGCTTCCTAAACTTCACTAAATATTATTTTTATAATAATTGATGACAGAAGTCTTCTACAAAGAGAACTGTGTGTAGGGATAAGACATACATTGTAAGGATTTTGTTTTTAAAGCACTCATTAAACATTCCTGTAAGGTGTTGTCAGTTCATGGAAAGATGTGATAAGGAGATGCAGCATGGAGAAAAGAAGTTAAGGCAGGGAAAGGACCACAGAAATAAAATGAAATTAGAAGAGAATTTAAAGGTATTACAAGTAGATAAGAATAAAGGAAAGAAAGAGAGAACCCTTTTTTAATAATCCTAAAAGTAATTATTAAGAGCTTATCCATAAATATGCTGCAATATGTAGTTGACTGTGTATGAAAGGATGTTAATGGGTAGATTTTCATTATTTTCCTTGTGTCTGCATGCTTTTCATATTGTATGATTGAAATATAGATTAAAAACTAGACAAAATCCTATTATATAAAAGAACATCTGGAAAACTTAGATCATGATAAAAAAATAAAAGTATAGATGATCTAAAAAATCAACTCTACAAATCCACAAAATGAAAGTAACACAGCTGCAAAAATATCATTTTAATAAGTATTTATTTCACACTCTTGGTGTACAGGAGTTTCAGCTTAGTATGCCAGACTTTTAATTGTTCCATTTTTTGAGCTTCCTCTTTTATGCAGGGTTTGTAAAAATTCCTGATTGAATTTACTAAGAGCAAAAGAACAAGAATTTCTACCTTATCTTCTGCATGTAATTTTCTAGGTTCAATGCATCCAAATCAAAGCATCAATGTAGTGTTGATATAGAAGGGCTACCCTGTCTGAGTAATTAGGTAAATTGAATAGTGAAACATGTCCATGGAACAGTCAAAATACAAAAAGTCTTTTTTTTTTTTGATACAAAAAGTCTTATAAGTGAAATTGTCCACTGGTGTTGAGACATTTTATAGGTGTAGGTCCTTTTCTTCAAAATAAATTTTCTGGGGAATGTAATATAATCTGTAAATTCAGACTACCTGAGGTGAAGAAGTTAGTGGCAATCTGGGATCCCCACTTACTCTACTCTCCCCTACACCACAAGCCCCCAGAAATTCTGACTGATGTTTACTTAACCAGAATCATTATGACTAACAGCATCTGTCTGTTTTTAGAGCTGTAGTCTCTAATTTTATAAATAAGAATACATGAGAAAGAACTACTTTTTTCTAAAAGAATCAGATTTTTTTTTTTTTTTAAAGCCCTTTGCCTTCTCTATACCACGGGGCTTATGCAGTCTTGGGTCCAGTATAAAATAAAGGCTTTCAAAAAAAAATTTCCTAAAACTAAAAAATTCTAACAACCAATATTCTTTTAAACAAAGCACATTTACCTCCTATGTTCTTATTACCTGGTAAGGTATGGGAAGAGACTCTCATCAGGAGAAGGAAGTAGATGCTTCATGCTTTCTCTTTAGTCAGGATCAGTTGGGCCAGACATCTTGGTAGCCTGGCTGAACATTGGGAAGTATAAGTCCTAGATTTTATGTATTTGAGAAGAGAAAGCAGTTATTTTAATTTTCTCTCTAGTATTTGAAGATGTTCTTTTAACATAAGTTCACTAACTCAATTAACAGGAAATAAAAAGTCATTGTTCAGAAGTATGGACAATGAAAAGTATTCTAAACCTAAAGAGGGATTAGTAGAAGGGTTGGAAGAATTAATATTTTCTGCCTGAGTTAATTTCCAATTCTATTTCAAAATTAGACACCTGTCTTATTTTCAACAAAACTCTGCTTAAATATTTCCATTTATCAGAGAACATGCTATTCTGAAATGAGACCCTTTCATTTGTGGAGTTCTAATTTTCTGGCAATATTTACATGGAACTGAAATCTGTCTGCCTGTAATTATGAGCCATTATTTCTAGTTGTCCAGTATGAAAAGACAAAGGACAATCTTTTTTTCCCTTAATCATTCATCCAACCATTCATTCAGCAAATGCTTCTTGGGTACATTATTTATACTAGTCATTATGCTAGGCAATAGGAATGCAAGAATGGATAAAGGAAAGTTCCTGTTGGGCAAACTTAGAGTACATTCTGTTAGACAGGTACAAACAGCATAACAGTATGAAATAGAAGATTCTAGGTGCCTCTTTCTCTATTTCCATATATTAATATTAAATCATTAGGTATCCAGTTACTCAAACCTGAAAACTAAAAGTCACTCTTGGTTCTACCTTTTTCCTCACTTCTTTATTCAGTCTATCATTTAACCCTATTAACTATACCTCTAAAGTGTATCTTGAATACATCCATTTCTCCCAATATCAGTATAAACTCCACATGCCAACACATCACCATCTCTCAGTTAGACTACTGCAATAATTCCCTACTCTGTCTTTTTGCTTTCACTCTTGATGGTCCACAAGCCATTCTTTTCAAAGAATGTAGACTGAACTTCTAGAAATATGTCAACTTGTATGATGAATCTGCTGAAAAAAACCTTCAAAGATTTTTTGGTGCCCTGAGAATTAAATCCAAATTTCTTACTTGATCTACAGAACTTTGCTTGACCTAGCTAGTGCTTCTCTTCACACATGTACCTCATTGTTCCTCTCTCACTGAGTCCTCCACTGTACAGGCATTTTTCTTCAAGACCACTGTACTCTTTCTAAGAACTGATTTCTACGTGTAACTTATCACCTGCACACACCTTAAATGATAATACAGAGACTTTTGGTAATAATTTTAGACAAGGAAGCTAACAAAAGTCCCTTCTTTAGTGCTTCTTTTTTTTTTACACTTTATATATTTGGGCTTTAATTTGGTTATTAAGTGTCTCCTCCAACGAGCTGTAGGTTTCATAATCGCTTGTAGTTAAATCCTGTCTAATTCACTGCCTGACATGTAATAGTCACTCAGAAAATGTTGAATGAAAAAACAAGTGGATTAATCAATACATAGAAAGGGAATCTACCATATGCTTGGCATGTTTATTGTATGGACTTAGTTTGACACAGTTAGTAGGTGAAACTGTGTGTGTGTGTGTGTGTGTTTATGTTCCTTTATCTTTTTACATGGAGCTTGGGTCTCAGTCCTGTCATCATCTCAGTTACCCTTTTAAGGGTAAGTGTTTGCCAATGTTTATCTTAAAATATGGAGTTCAAATATTGCTGCAATATAAATTACAGTGACCTTTATGTAATAAATTTGGTAATACATATTGAAATATAATATTCACCACTTTGACCCAGTAATCCCAAATACAGGATTTTATCCTAAGAAAATTATTAAATCTGGAGACAAATATTTAAATATAAGCATTTTTTTTTCATTATACTGCTATTTCAAAAAAGAAAAGTGCTGGATAAAATACAAATATCTGACCTGTAATACAATTTAAACAAAAATATAATAGGGCTTCCCTGAATACTTTTCAAAGAAACATGAATTTATAGTAAATATTATTAAATCCAAAAGTTAATGAGCCAACATAAGCAAGAGTCATCAGGAATAGCAATAGAATGAGACTCACAAAGACTTCAAATATTGGAATTATTAGAGAATTTAGGATAAATATTTTAGTTTGAAAAAGAATTTCAAACAGTGAAGTTCAAGGTAATAAAAATAGTAAGTTTAAGTAAATTTAATAAATAACGAGCATCTAGAAGTAATAAATAATTTAAAACTTCAAGGTGGCTTTCAGTAATAACGAATTAGGTAAATTGTACTAACTTTGTCACCCTGATATATATATATATATATATATATATCAAGTCTTCTTTAAGGCCAATATTTGAAATAAGATGGAAATTCAGAGAGATAAGTCTAATAATTGGAGCCACTTTTCACCTAGGGGTGACTTCTGACATTGCAATTGGTGTATGAGAGTCTAAAAGGCTGCATAGTACTTTTGTCAGTCTCCTAGGCTAGGAGGGTACATGCTACCATGGACTCCAAAGAAGTACACAATAGATATAACAGTACACCTTATGTAATCCAGTCTCCACAGGGACTACAGACCAAATGTGAATAATTTCAATGTTTGAACTTGAATTCAGATAATAGGATATTGCTATTTTTCCAGGAGCCTATGAAAAGTAAATGAAAAATTCTCTCTGAAACAAGATAATATCATTGTAGGTCTTGCAATACTTTTGTAATTTTTCAAATAGTGTCCTGTGAACAATAATAATAAAAATATAAAATAACCAGATATTCTGCGAAATAACACAAATGAGCGAGAACCATGTGAAACAATAGCCAACAGAAACAGACCCACAACAGCTGCTGTTATTTGGAATTATCAAATACAGATTTTGAAGCAGATTAAATTTAACATATTTTAAAAAGGACAAGATTAAGGATTTTCAAAGGAAATTGAAAATATATAAAAAAAGAGTAGTATAGATGTTTTAGTACCAAAAAGTAAGATAATTGAATTAGAAATTCAACAGCAAATTAAAATTGAAATATAAATCAGAAGAAAATATTCAGAAGAAAACAAAGAGAAAAGAAAGAAAAATAGAGAACATGTGACATAGAAGATACTGTTAAAGCTATAACAGCTGAATTCCCATTATTCACAGTAGTTTTCTTCTATAAAGTTTTTGCAAAACTGAATTAGTGAAACAGAATCATTTTTTTCTAATGGGAAATACAGAATTAGGTTCTTTTGAGCCTCTGGTCACAATATTATCATCAATTGATCAATGTATAACCTTGTTTTATGTGTTTCTGTTTAAAGATACTTTAATATATATTGCTGATTCATTAACATTGAACTCATAGCCAACAGCATTATAACCCATGCTTGCATGAAGCTTATTTAACACACATATTTTCTCCATAAGGCACATCACAGCCTTCATAGACTTAGGAACACAAAGCAGCACTTTAGCACTTTGCTAGGGGGTCCTTTTAAACAATGAAATCACCAATGAAAAGCACAAGCATATGTAAAATATGTCACTCAAATAGACCATAGAAAGGGCACTTATTTACAATATGAGAGCAGAAACAAGAAGGCAGAGTTCACCTTGTTCAACTCATATGGGAACATGAACATCAGAGACTCAAGTATTTTACTCCTTTGTGCATGTCAGCAAATAGCCATAAAAACACCGTGAGTATTGACTTTGGGTTTATGTCTTAGTCTATCCTGGCTGCTATCATAGATCACCATAGACTCAGTGGCTTTAACCATCTTTAAAAGAAATTTATTTCTCATAGTTCTGGATGTTGGAAAGTGCAAGATCAAGGTACCAGTAGATTCAGTGTCAGGTAAAAAACACTGCCTTGTTAATAGATAGCTGTTTTCTTCAGGGTGATGTTCTCTGGGGTTTCTTTTGTCTTTTCTTTTCTTTTCTTTATTTTATTATTTTATTATTTTTTTAAGACTTTATTTATTTATTTGAGTCAGAGAGAGAGCACAAGTGAGGAGGAGGGTCAGAGGGAGAGGGAGAAGCAGACTTCCTGCCAAGAAGGGAGCCTGATGCAGGGCTTAATCCCAGGACCCCGAGATCATGACCTGAGCCAAAGGCAGACACTTAACCCACTGAGCCACCCAGAAACCCTTGTGGGGTTTCTTTTATAAGGGCACTAATTATTATTATTTTTTTTTATTTAGTTTTTTTATTATGTTAGGTTAATCACCATACATTACATCATTAGTTTTTGATGTAGTGTTCCATGATTCATTGTTTGTGTATAACACCCAGTGCTCCATTCAGTACATGCCCTCTTTAATACCCATCACCAAGCTAACCAGGCTTACTAAAGTTTATTTGTAATAAGCTATGGACTGAATGTTTGTGTTTCCTCCAAATCCATAGTTTGAAACCTAATGCCCAGTGAGATAGTTTAGAGGTAGGGTCTTTGGTAAGGCACTAATTATATATGTATAATTATATATACCCTACCTCCAAACTCTCTCACTGGACATTAGGTTTCAAACTATGGATTTGGAGGAAACACAAACATTCAGTCCATAGCTTATTACAAATAAACTTTAGTGAGTATGCATATTAACAAATGCAGAATCCACAAATAATGGGAACTGACTATAATTGGAGTAGCAAAACAAAATTAGAAAATGGAGCAAAAACAACATTTGAAGAGATGATAGTTGAGAATTTTCCAGCACTGGTGAAATATATGAATCCTTAAGTTTACAGATTTCTAGTGCCCCAAGAAAAATAAATATAAGTCCAAACACAAGGACATCCAAATAAAACTGTTAAGTAAAACCCAAAGACAAATAAGTAAACTTAAATGCACCCAGAAGAAATAAAGATAAATTAGAATCAAAAGATTAGAAATTTTTTAACTGAGAAGGCAATGGATACCTATGTATTTATGAAATTTGGTAAGACATAACCTAGAAGTCGGCCACATGAAAATATCTTATAAGAATATAAGACATTAAAAACTTTTTAAGCAGGACAAAGCAGTTAAGACTGTCCAATAGTAAAAAGACTGTCCAAAAAAAAAAAAGAAAAGAAAAAAAATGTTCTAAAACTAGACCACTTTTTACACAATACACAAAAATAAATTCAAAATGGATGAAAGACCTAAATGTGTGACAGGAAGCCATCAAAGTCCTAGAGGAAAACCCAGGCAGAAACCCCTTTGACATCGGCTGTAGGAATTTCTTACTAGATACATCCCTGAGGCAAAGGAAACAAAAGCAAAAATGAATGGGACTTCATCAAGATAAAAAGCTTCTTCACAGTGAAGGAAACAATCAACAAAACTAAAAAGGAACTTTCAAAATGGGAGACAATATTTGCAAATGACATATCTGATAAAGGGTTAGTATCCAAAACATATAGAGAACTTATAAAACTCAACACCCCAAAAGTGAATAATCCAGTTAAAAAATAGGCAGAAGACATGAATAGACATCCAAAGAAGACATCCAGATGGCTAACAGACACATGAAAATATGCTCAACATCATTCATCATCAGGGAAACACAAATCAAAACTACAGTGAAATACCACCTCATACCCATCAGGATGGCTAAAATTAACAACACAGTAAACAACAGATGTTGGCAAGGATGCAGAGAAAGGGGAACCCTCTCACACTGTTGGTGGGAATGCAAACTGGTGCATCTGCTCTGGAAAATAGTATAGAGGTTCTTCAAAATGTTAAAAATAGTAATAAGCTACGACCCAGCAATTGCACTACTAGGTATTTACCCAAAGTATACAAAAATACTGATTTGAAGGGATACATGCACCCCAATGTTTATAGCAGCATTATCAACAATAGCCAAATTATAGAAAGAGCCCAGATCTCCATCAACTGATGAATGGATGAAGAAGGAATGGACTATTGCTCAGCCATAAAAAAGGAATGAAATCCTGTCATTTGCAACAATGTGGATGGAATCAGAGTGTATTATGCTAAGTGCAATGAGACAGAGAAAGCCAAATACCGTATGATTTCACTCATATGTGGAATTTAAGAAACAAAACAGATGAACATAGGGAAAAAAATAGAGAGGAAAAGCACAAAATAGATTCTTAACTATAGAGAAAAAACTGAAGGTTGCTAGATGGGAGGTAGTCAGGGGGATGGGTTCAATAGGTGATGGGTATTAAGGAGGTCACTTGAGATGAGCATTGGGTATTATATGTAAGTAATGAATCACTAAATTCTACTCCTGAAACAGATATCATGCTGAATGTTAACTAACTGGAATTTAAATAAAAACTTGAAACTACAAAAAAATAAAAAGGAAAATGAAAAGAAAAACATTTTAAGGACATTTTAAAAACCACTTATCACTGATAGGTATGCACTACAGGGAAAAACTATAAGAAAATTAAGAACATTCTTCTAGCAGGAAGAAAAATAAGTCAAGATGGAAGTTTGGAAATGTTGAAATAAATGAAGATTAATTATAGTAATAATGTGGATAAATATAACGAAGTGATAACTTATTAAATAAAATAATGTAGAATGCACTTGAGATATATTAGTATTAAATCACACCAAAAAGCATAGCATATATATCATAGAGAATAAAAATAGTTAAAATGTTAGTTTATTATATAATTTTTTAAGAAGAAAAAGGTGCCAATTACTGCTAGATTTTTATACTTGAGGATACATATAGTAATATTTGTACAACTAAAAAATGGTAAGAGAGTAAATAACTTCTGAGTTAATGGTAGAAAATATAGAATAGTCAGTCATTTTAATAGAAGAGACAGGTGAGAGAAGAAACAGAACAGGCAGAGTAAGCAGAAAGCATGTGCAATATAGAAGTTTTAAGTTCAACAAATCAGCAATAATAATAAATACAAATTGACTAAATACTCTACTTAAAAGATAAAGATTGCAAGACTGTTTTTTTTAAAAAAGTTAATTTCAAATATATACTATTTTGTTATTTTTAAGAAACATATCTAAAAACAGGTATCAAATAAATTTTAAAAATTGGAAATTTAAAAAATGGAAAAAGTTATACAAAAGAAACTCTAAAAGAATGTAGCTGTATTTCAGAAAAAAAATGACTTTAGGCAATAATCTTGATTCAAGATAAGAAGACGCTTCAGAATAATAAAATTTTCAATTCACCAGGAAGACACAGCAATTTTAAATGAGTGCACCTTCTGGTCTTGTCTCATTTTTGTACAACAAAAATGCACAAAACTATAAGGGCAAATAGACAAAGCATAAGATTTTAAAAAATACTTCTCTCAGTAACTATTTAAAAAAATAAACACAAAAATATATTAAATATTTTAAAAACTCAAGTATTATGTAAATTTATTGTAGTAAACATATACAAAATATGTTACCCACTGTGGAATAATGTACCAAAACTTAAAAAAAATTGACCATAAATATTATGTTCTCTGGCCAAAATTCAATTATTCTAGAAAAAGTAACAAAAACATGCTGTAAAATATCCATATATTCAAAATAACTTATAGGACAAAAAAAAAATTAACACTGACACCAGAAAAATTTTGAACTAATGATACCAAAAATATTACATATCACAATTGTGACATTCAGGTGAAGTATAGAAAAAATTACATCCTTCAGGGTGCATATCAGAAAAACAAAAGAGGTAGAAAATCAATAAACATTTATCTCATGAAAATAGAAAAAGAACAATAAAATCAGTGCAAAGTAAATGGAAAAAAATAATCATGAGGGCAGAAGTTAATGAAATAGAAGACAGAATAAAGAGTATTAGCAGAATGAAATATTTTTTCTTTGAAAGTCCAAAAGAAAAAAAAGATAAACATTTTGTGAGACTAATTATTTAAAAAAAGAATATAATGTAAAGAATGTAAAGGGTCATCATTAAAGATTATACTAATATTAAAGTGATAATAAGATGTAACAATCTTATGTGAATAAAATTTAAACTAAAGATAAAAAAATATTATATCCTATCTGTTGCAAGAGAATATAGGAAAATTTTGACATTTAATTATATAAAAATTTACAGAAATGCATTGAAGAAAACCTGAACTATGCTCATAGAAAGGGAATTCAGTAATGAAAGGGTGTTAGTTCTTTCAAAACTGTTGTATAGATTTTAAATCACTTAAAAATTTTACCAAGGATTATCATGTATTTAAAATGTAGAGCTTTAAAAATATGTTGTTTTGGGGTATAATTTTTTTGTGGTAAAACAACAACAACAAAAAAAGCAAGGAAATAATCCAGGACAATGGTTATCTTTGGGTGACAGAGGAGGATATGATTAGTGAAAAGCAGAGAGGGGCTTCAAAAAAACTGGCAATATTCTATTTCCAGCTGGTATTAACCACATATTCAATTTTTAAATTATTACTTTAAGACTGTACATGCATGTTCTATACATTTTGTATGTGAACTTTTTATAATTCACCTTAAATGAATAACAATAGGAATAACAAATGAATAAACAATAGAATTGTAATTATAAAAATGTAAAACATGTAAGATCTTTATGCAAATATATGCACACATACAAAAATAAATGTAGATATCCTGGATGAAACTGAACTCTTAACATTTTTCTTTCAAATCTTGAGTATCAAAAGTGAAATATATTCACTTAAAAACTGTAGTAATTTTTCATCTATTAAGAGTTGTAGGGCTGGATTTTCCTTTGAGGTACACTGTCTATTTTGGGGTAGATGTCCTTGAGTATATAATTTTGGATTATGGGATAAGCAGGTATCCACCCGATATTCTTAGAAAAGACCCAAATGCAATGAAGAGAATGATTGCAGAATCATCTGAATGATTAATGTCCAACGTAGTTTAATAATTAGATGTTCAATTCAGATTAGAATTAGATTTTCTATGCCTCTGCATTATTGTGCTCAGTAAGGAAAAGACTAGAAAGATATTCTGCATTATTTTTTTTATGTTTTGTAAAATCTTTAAGAATTATAGTAAAAAAAGATCTCTGTGACACTGAAATTTAAATTTAGATTAAAGGTCTGTGAAGTCTGTTAAAAATATTAAGGCATATTTTCAATCAAATTTCTACCTTTTTTTTTCCAAAGAGAAGATGATTTCCAAGTACAAAGGTATTTTGAAATAACAGATTCTACCACACATCTATGTTTATTAAAAAGAATATGTTGATCTGTTTATCCTTTGACAGATCACAGATGAACTGAAATTTTGACCACTTGAAGGATTTGTTCCAATTATTAGAGAAAATCTGTACAAACTCTTAGTTTGGCAGATTTTGCAAAATAATCTGTGGCCTTACCCACTGTGCATTCTTTTTAGTTATCATCTCAGGTTAATGGAATTATGCAATATTTTTGTTATCTTCTTTGTATTTTTGATGTATTTTTCAAACCTTTCATGAAGAGTGTAGTACTATGGCTGTAAGGAAAAAATACCTCATCTTTTTGGCCCATATTGATCTTGCAGTCAACCAGAACACTGATTTTTTTCAGAAAGATTGTTGTTAAGGCAGATTGGTACAAGAGATTTTGTTCACCAAAATGCAGAACATTTTCCCCATTAATGTAATTATGTATTTAAGTTCATATTCTCAGTTTTTTAAGCACATTTCAGTAGAACAACATATAGCTGAGAGACCTTGACTCCTACTTAACTAATAAAATCGAAGACACTCAAAATTAGTCATTTCAACTTCCTATCACCCACCTCAAAATTTCTCCACAATATCATCTATTTCTTTTTATCTTTACTCTAGACTGAGGGAGAATTTTGTTCCTTCAATTGTTTAAACTCTCTCATATATTTTCAAAAAATTTCTCTCCCATAATTGCTATCACTTTATTTGTATGGATGCCTAGGTCTTCTGTATTCTTAAAAAGAAAATTCCCCAAACCCCTTCCACAGTCTTTATAACACCTCTCAAATTCTCCCAATTAACTCTTTCTTTACACTTATTGAAAAATTGGTCTCCATTAGCATTTTAGTCCTTTGCAACTTAGAATCTACATTAACATTCTTTGTTTAGCTACTTGCACAAAGGTATTCAAAGAAATCCTAATTATAAAAGTGAAAGCTTGGCACATTTTCCTGAACCATAATCTGTCATCCTTTAGGACTAAGACTCCAGTCAGTGGAGATGTAATGGCAAGAACTCAGCCCCCTAGGCAAGAGCTTTCCTTAGGTGAAGTTTTCAAAGTACATAACTTTAGTAAAAGATGACTGCCAGTAACCTGGACACACAGACAGGGGGACACATTACTTGTTTTTTTTAATTTTTTTTTAATGTATATATATTTTTATTATTATGTTATGTTAATCACCATACATTACATCATTAGTTTTTTTTAAGATTTTATTTATTTATTTATTTGAGAAAGTGAGAATGAGAGAGAGAGAGAGCGAGCACATGAGAGGGGGGAGGGTCAGAGGGAGAAGCAGACTCCCCACTGAGTGGGGATCCCGATGCGGGACTCGAACCCAGGACTCCAGGATCATGACCTGAGCCGAAGGCAGTTGCTGAACCAACTGAGCCACCCAGGTGCCCACATCATTAGTTTTTGATATAGTGTTCCATGATTCATTGTTTGCGTATAACACCCAGTGCTCCATGCAGAACGTGCCCTCTTTAATACCCATCACCAGGCTAACCCATCCTCTCACCCCCCTCCCCTCTAGAACCCTCAGTTTGTTTTTCAGAGACACATTACTTTTAAGGAAATAACTGAAACATGTCATCATTGTTTGGTTTCCAGATTCTAAGTGATAAATGGAGCATTAAAGTAATGCAAACTTAGCTTAGTATGCAAAACCTTTGTTGATAAGCTCCCTGTTTGCCTAAAGAACTTTATTTACTCTCATGTTCCCACACTCCAGTGTTCTCTACGTAAGTGCCCTTAATGCACCAAACCTTTTTCCATTTCTGGGTCCCTCTTCCCGTTGATCTCTCTGCCATAACAGTCTTATTAACCCCAGTCCTGTAATATTGTTTCATTTAGTTAACTCCTGCCCTTCCAAATTTGGTTCAAGCAATATCAACGCAAACTCCTGATATGATCTTGTAGCCCTTCTTTGGGCTCCTATGACTCCTTGCAAATTTGTAACATTTAACAAAATTGCTTATTTCCTACACTAAGCTATAAATTTACTGAGGACAGTAACCACATCTTGCTTGATTCAATATCTTTAGTGCCTAGCAAAATGATTAACTCTCAATGGGCACTCAATAAATATTTTTTGAAATAATATTTGTCATCTTTACTTCTTAGAGAACACCGACAAAAGGAAATCCCACAGTTAATCACCTCTGAAAATACAAATATCTTTATACGTGCATTCTTGACACATTTTTTTCCTTATAAAAAACTTTTATTTTTCCCTGTGGTATTTTTTTTTTTTTACATTTACATCTGATTTCACTCTTCCTGCTAAGATTATAAAATTTCTCTTTGTGCAACCACTTACTTTTCCAACCCCATGGTAACGGGAGTGGGTATATAACTTGTTTGCAAATCAGACAATTGGAACATTCCTCTCTCTTGACCTAAGTGATTAATCCATGGACTTTTGACCCAATTAAAGCTATTGAAAATTAAATACTTGTTTGACAGAGTGTTAGAAAGGAAGCATGGACTTTTTCCCAACTGGGTTTATATCTTAGAATTTGTAGAATGGGAACTGCTGGTAGGTAGATCATCTTAATACTATTTGGAGACTGAGAAGAATGTCAGCTTGGAAGAGAGAAGAGCAAAAAGATGCATAAAAACCCTATCCAGAAACTCATTTTAGTCTCTGGATCAAACTTTAATTTAGCTGAACACTTAAGTTTTAATTGTGTGAACCAATACATGTATTTGATTTTTTACTTATTTACCAAAGACAATTTGAATTGGATTTTCTGTCACTTGCAACCAAATTTCTCAACTATAGTTAATAACCCCATCTGTGTCAAAATACACCCTCATGTTGCTCTCCTATAAACACCCTGTATGACTTAATATCTATAGGCTTTCCTGGTAAAAAAAAAAACACTCATGATTGGTTTCATATTTTTCTATTCAGGCTTATATTTTTCTGTCTTCTCCTTTTCCTCTTTATGTCAGCTATGCTGAGCTATTTACCTTCTCCCTATTAGCCATTTATTTTTATTCTTTTTATTTTTTGTGTATTTTTGATCTATAAGAATTTCAATCTTTTGGGTACAATTTGTTTATTAAATTAAATATTTAAATGGGTGCTGGTAAGGTTTCTACAAGAAAAATTAAGAGTTAAAAAAAAAACTTTTAACAAGTATTTTGAATTGGTCATTTATGTTTAGAAGCTAGTTGCATGGGTTCATATTGTTCAGACTACTCTTGTAATATATTGTGTTGCACACAAGTTAGTATATAGAACTTTTTACATTTCTATTTTATTTACTAGACTGCAAATTATTTGGGAACAATTCTCTCTTAATAAAGGTTAAATCAAGAAAATAGGCAAGCAAAGTAAGTTTTTTTCAGTCAAAAGCTATTTTTTTTCCTTTCTCTTCCCCTCCCTCAATTCTTCCCCTGCCTCCCTCTCAAAAAAAAAAAGTTGTTTTTTTTTTTCCACTTTGTTGAGCTATAGAGTGTACAATTTCATGAGTTTTGGCTTATATATACACCCATGAAACCATCCACAAATTCAAAATAATGACTAACACTCACAAAAGATTTCTTATGCTCCTTTGCATCCCTTCATCAACTTCCCAACCACTCCTGTCCATAAGCAACTATCTGAATTCTGTCACTACAGAATTGTTTGCATTTTCCAGAGTTTTATATAAATTGAATTATATACTAGTACTCTTTTTGGTCTTCTTTCATTCAGCATAATTATTTTGATATCATCCATGCTGTTGCATGTATCAGTAGTTTATTTCTCTTTATTGCTGAGTAGTATTTCATCATATGGATATAGCACAATTTGTTTATCCATTTACTGTTGAGGAATGTTTATTAAAAATAAAATTGATATGAACATTTGAGTACATGTTTTCATAAGAACATATGCTTTTATTTCAATTAGATAAACATCTAGGATTAGAATGGCGGGATGGTATGGTGGGTGTAATTTTATATTTTTGAGAAATCGCCCAAGTGTTTTTTAAGGTGATTTAAATATGTTAAACCAAACAACAGTATAAGAAAATTCAATTGCTCCACATCATTGCTAACATTTTATATATATATAGTATTTATATATGTATATATATATATATATATATATATATATATATATATATATAAAATCACCAATATTTCATAGGTGCCATTGCCATTCTGTAGGCTGGGTGAATTTCCTTCTATTCCTGTTTACTAAAAGTTTGCATCATGAATCAGTGTTAACTTTTTGTCAAATGATTCATCTGTTTTTATTGAGGTGATCATGTGTAATTGCTTTTTTCTTCTGTTTATATGATTAATATGATTATTTTTTCTAATGTTAAACCAACCTTGAATTCTTGGGATGAATTTCAATTGGTCATGATATATTATCCTATTCAAGTATTTTTTGGATTCTATTTGCTAAAGTTTTGTTGTTTCGGATTTATTTTCATCAAAGCTATTACTCCATAGTTTATGTTGAGTAAGTTTTGGTGCTCACTTTATAGATAAGAAGTGTTTTTCCCCTTCAATTTTCTGGAAAAGTTTGTGAAATATTGATATATTTTTCCTGAAATTTGTAGTATAATTCAGTAGTGAAGTTATCTGAAGTTTTTCTTAAAAGGCATTTGACTGAAAATGTAATTTTACTAATAAACATAGGGTTATTCAGGTTATATATTTCTTTTTGAGTGAGTTTGGTAGTTTATGCCTTTTGATTATTTGTCCATGCCATCTAAGCTGTCTAATTTATACTGTCATATTGTTTATATTTTTATGTTTTTACAGGACAATATGATAATATTGTTCAATCACTTCTCTTATTCCTGATACTGGCCACTTGTATCTATTTCTTTCAATCAGTCTGAATAGTGATTTATCAATTTCATTGATCTTCTTAAAGTATCAGTTTTTGTTTTCAGTGAGTTTTTTTCTATTGTTTTCCTATTTTTTGTCTCATTTATTGTTTTATTTCCTTATTATTTTTCTGTTTAATTTGGTTTTATTCTTTTTCTAGTTTCTTAAGATTGAATTTGATGTCATTGATTTGAGACCTTTCTTCTTTTCTAATATAGACATTTATTGCTATAAATTTTTATCTAAGCACTGTCTTATTTGTATTCCTCAGACTTCTATATATTTTGTTATTTTGTCATTTTGTTCACAATGCTTTCTAATTTTACTTTTGATTTTTTGATCCATATTATTTAGATGTCTGTTAATTAGTTTCTAAGAAGGGTACATTTTTATTTATCATTCTGTTTTGACCTTTTATTTACTCTCTTGATAGTCAGATCATATAGTTTGTATG